>NC_069681.1:58677747-58980361 GCF_023699985.2 Odocoileus virginianus | reverse complement strand
TTTTCGGTGCTCAGCTTTCTTTATAGTCCAACTCTCACATCCATACATGATCACTGGAAAAACCATAGCCTTGACTAGACGGACCTTTGTTGGCAAAGTAATGTCTCTGCTTTTCAACATGCTGTCTAGGTTGGTCATAACTTTCCTTCCAAGGAGTAACCATCTTTTAATTTCATGGCTGTAATCACCACCTGCAGTGATTTTGGAGCCCAGAAAAATAAAGTCAGCCACTGTTTCCACTGTTTCTCCATCTATTTGCCATGAAGTGATGGGACCAGATGCCATGATCTTAGTTTTCTGAATGTTGAGCTCTAAGCCAACTTTTTCACTCTCTTCTTTCACTTTCATCCAGAGGCTCTTTAGTTCCTCTTCAATTTCTGCCATAAGGGTGGTGTCATCTGCATATCTGAGGTTATCGATATTTCTCCAGGCTATCTTGATTCCAGCTTGTGCTTCCTCTAGCCTAGCATTTTTCATGATGTACTCTGCATATAAGTTAAATAAGCAGGGTGACAATAAACAGCCTTGATGTACTCCTTTTCCTATTTGGAACCAGTCTGTTGTTCCATGTCCAGTTCTAACTGTTGCTTCCTGACCTGCATACAGGTTTCTCAAGAGGCAGGTCAAGTGGTCCGGTATTCCTATCTCTTTCAAA
This sequence comes from Odocoileus virginianus, assembly GCF_023699985.2. NCBI lineage: Eukaryota > Metazoa > Chordata > Mammalia > Artiodactyla > Cervidae > Odocoileus > Odocoileus virginianus. Next base: position 58,979,706 of record NC_069681.1, on the reverse strand, counting down.
ATTGTCCACAGTTTATTGTGATCCACACAGTCAAAGGCTTTGGCATAGTCAATGAAGCAGAAATAGATGTTTTTCTAGAACTCTCTTGCTTTTTCAATGATCCAGCAGATGTTGGCAATTTGATCTCTGGTTCCTCTGCCTTTTCCTCAGCAGATGTACCAGCTTGAACATCTGGAAGTTCATGGGTCATGTATTGCTGAAGCCTGGCTTGGAGAATTTTGAGCATTACTTTACTAGTAGTATGTGAGATGAGTGCAACTGTGCGGTAGTGTGAGCATTCTTTGGCACTGTCTTTCTTTGTGATTGGAATGAAAACTGACATTTTCCAGTACTGTGGCCACTGCTGAGTTTTCCAAATTTGCTCGCATCTTGAGTGCAGCACTTTCACAGCATCATCTTTCAGGATTTGAAATAGCTCAACCGGAATTCTATCACCTCCACTAGCTTTATTCATAGTGATGCTTCCTAAGGCCCACTTCACTTCACATTCCAGGATGTCTGGCTCTAGATGAGTGAACACATCATTGTGATTATCTGGGTTGTGAAGACCTTTTTTGTACAGTTCTGTGTATTCTTGCCACCTCTTAATATCTTCTGCTTCTGTTAGGTCCCTACCATTGCTGTCCTTTATTGAGCCCATCTTTGCATGAAATGTTCCCTTGGTATCTCTAATTTTCTTGGAGAGATCTCTAGTCTTTCCCATTCTATTATTTTCCTCTATTTCTTTGCATTGATCACTGGAGAAGGCTTTCTTATCTCTCTTGCTATTCTTTGGAACTCTGCATTCAAGTGGGAATATCTTTCCTTTTCTCCTTTGCTTTTCACTTCCCTTCTTTTCACAGCTATTTGTAAGGCCTCCTCAGACAGCCATTTTTCTTTTTTGCATTTCTTTTTCTTGGGGATGGTCTTGATTCCTGTCTCCTGTACAATGTCACAAACATCCGTCCATAGTTCATCAGGCACTCTGTCTATCAGATATAGTACCTTAAATCTACTTCTTACTTACACTGTATATAGTTATAAGGGGTTTGATTTAGGTCATACCTGAATGGTCTAGTGGTTTTCTCCATTTTCTTCAATTTTGGTCTGAATTTGGCAATAAGGAGTTCATGATCCAAGCCACAGTCTCCTCCCAGTCTTGTTTTTGCTCTGTTTTTGCTGACTGTATAGCGCTTTTCCATCTTTGGCTATAAAGAATATAACCAATCTGATTTCAGTGTCAACCATCTGGTGATGTCCATGTGTAGAGCCTTCTCTTGTGTTGTTGGAAGAGGGAGTTTGCTATGACCAGTGTGTTCTCTTGGCAGAACTCCATAAACTCTTTAAAAACTATAAACATATTTTCAATAGGTTGCTTTTTATTGATATAACATATTTTAAAATTTATCATTAACATTTTTATGGCTAATTGACATTGACTTAATATGACACTAAAATGATCCTTTTCTGGTATATACACATAATACTAAGTTTTTGTTGTTGTTGTTTTGTTTTTGGCCTTGCTACATGACATGTGGGATCTCAGTTCCCAGACCGGGGATCAAACCCATGTCCCCTGCAGTGGAAGCACAGAGTCTTATACTGCGCCACCAGTGAAGTTCCAATACTAAGTTTTATGTTGTATATTTTTAGGTTTTCTTAGGTCTATATATTAATGTCACATATATATGTATGTGTGTATATATTATATATATACACACACATATATATATATAATATATATACACATGCATATAATGCATTTAGTCTAGGTAAGATACACATATACAATATATATGTTTTCTTTTTTTCTAAATATGGACTAAACTGAATGATTGTAATAACAAATTATCAAATGTTGATCCATAACACCTATATTAAGCAGTGATTTTCATGATATACTAATGTGTAATTTTTTTGGTGAGAGAATTGTGTCTAAGAAGTATTGGAACATGGTTGCTTATTTCTAACTGGATAGACTTCAGTAGATGATGCCTAAAGACAGCATAACAGAACCTTCCAAGACTTCATTATGAATTCCAAATGTACCATAAATTGAAGACTATATACATTTGACTCAGTGGGATGTTTCATTTTGTAAAAGAAAAAAAAAGGCTTGGCATTCTCCAGTTTTGACGCAGCAAAGTATGATAGAGATAACATTGGTTTGGGAGTTGGGAGTCCTGAGCAATAATCACCAGCAACTATAAACTGCGTGAACTTGGGCACAGGGCTGATCTCTCTGCATCTCAGTTCAGACATATGTAAATTCAAAGGTTATAAAGATTAAAGGACCTAAGAAAGGACCCATGGCCCTAGGAACAAGCACTTGTGCTGTTGCCTGAATAACCGAGCGTTCCTCATGTTTGTTTAAAACTGTGTATCTCCTAGACGTGTCACTCCTCCCTTCCTCATTGGCTCTCAGTTGCCCTATCCTCTTGTCATTCCTTCTCAGACCATCCCGTGCTCTATGTGGGGCAGCTCCAGAATACATATGGAGGTCCATATGCCATATGTCTAAATATTTACAAGTTGTAAATCAAGCTAACATACTGCTAAATTAAATATCTGCTGTCCTCCAATCTGGTAAATCTACATTCCCAATGGCCTGGAAGGCTAGTTTGACTTTGGAATTTTCAGTCCCTTTGGGGCAGGTAGGAGAGCTGACCCTAGTCTTTTGTTCCTGTCAGCTTTCCCCTCCAACCCCCAGCTCTGCCCGCACCATGAGGGTTCTCATTCATATTTGTGTGGACACGTCAGCTCACCCCTCAAAGTTTATTCCACACTCCCCAGTCACTTCTGGACCACCAGAGGCTGGATACGCTCTGCCATCAGGAGGATAGGCCAGGTAAAGGGGCCACATGGGACCTGGTTGCAGATCTAAGGCCACCAGGGAAGCAAGTTCTGGGGTTTCCAGATACCTAGAGTGTGTTGTAGATATGCAGGTAGGGGTAGACCTGCCTCCTGGTGGGTATACACTCCAAGTCTCATGGATGTTTCATTCTATAGGAAAGGAAACAGGCAAAAGCCGTGACAAGGTCCTCAAAAGCACAGAGCCCAGGGCTGAGGTCACCTTCTCCACATCTAAAGGCAGGACTTTCCAGTATTTATCTAAATATCCAGTATCTTAGGCACTGTATTTTCCAAAAATGAGCTCTAAGGATGTTACTAGCTTTTAATATGGTACTGTATACTGTGAATCTCCAAAATTTCTGACCATGAAACACTGTGTGTGTGTGTGTGCACGTATCTTTATGGGGATACCTCCAAGGGACAAGATTTGTAAAAAATAATTTTAATTTCTAATATCACATATTGCATATTTCTCTTCCTCCAACTGCCATAGGGGATTCTATCATCACCTGCTTTTATCTTCTTGCTTTATATTCATGCTAGATGATCTTATCCATATTGAAGGTTTTAATAAACTATATTCCGATGATTCTAAACTCTCCATATTTCACCTCTCTCCTGAACTTCATTGTTGTTGTTTAATTACTAAGTCATGTCTGACTCTTTGTGATCCCCTGGACTCTAGTCCAGCAGGCTCCACTTTCCATGGGATTTCCCAGGCAAGAATACTGGAGTGGGTTGCCATTTCCTTCTCCAGGGGATATTCCTGACTCAGGGATCAAACCCCCGTTTCCTGGTTGGCAGGCATATTGTTTACCACTGAACCACCTAAGAAACCACCTAAGAAAACTTCATGTGTGTGTACCTGGTTATTCAGTCATGTTCAAATTTTTTGCGATCCCGTGGACTGTGGCCCTCAAGGATCCTGTGTTCATGGGATTTCCCAGGCGAGAGTACTGGAGTGGGTTGCCATTCCCTTTAGGGGATCTTCCCAACTCAGAGATTGAACCCAGGTCTCTGGCATTGCAGGCAGATTTTTTTAAATCTGAGCTACCTGAGCTTCATACTTACTACCTAACATCTCCACCTGGTGATACAAACTCCACATGTTGAAATCACAACTCATCCTCTGTCTCCAGTCCTGCCTACTCCAGCCTGCTCCTCTGGTGACTTCCTTCTCTCTGTAAATGTTTCATCATCTGACAGTGTTTCACCAACTGCCCTGGCCAGAATCCCAGTGAAATCTTTGATTTCTTTTCTCCTTGATCTTGTCTCCCTCCCCAACTTATCTCCCACATTTACTGATTCTGTCTCCTTGGTATTTCTCCAGTCTCTCAGATATATCAATTTTCAAGGCTCTTATCATTTCTTGCCTAAATTCTTATAATTTGCCATTTCCTCAATTTTATTTTACACTTCAGTGAGAGTATTCCTTTTTAAATGCTAGGCAGTTAAAAAAAGACCAAGGAAGCTTTTTGTATACTGATATGGAAAAATCTCCAGAGTATATTAGTAAGTAAGAAAAAAGTTAGCTGCAGATCTGAGCATAGATATGAAGTTTAATGTAAGAAAGGAAGAAAATAAGAATATATATTTAATATTTATTTGTGTTTGCAAGCAGCTAATAAAAGCTATCTGTTTGATAAGGATATTTGGGATACACATTTCCAGATAGGATGGATATGAGATAATTCATTGTATACCTTGTTGATTGTTTTGATTTTTGAGAATATGAATATACCAAATTAAAATTCAAAAATTATTTTAAAATTTAAAATATATTCAAAACTATATTATGCATTATGGTGTAATTATTATGTGTCAAAATGCATAATAAATAAAAGTGAAAAAATTAAAGAATGGAAAGCTAAAATATGTTTGTCTGATCATGCCATGTCTTTGCTTAAAATGGTTCTTGGGCCACTATTACCTTTAGTACCAAGTGAAACCATTTAGAATGGCATAGAATTCCCTTTAGGATATGGATTTTGTCCACTTCCACAGCCACACCTTTCTCCATACTGTAATTCAGCCCACTCTCTGGCCATATTGAATGATACAGTCATTCCTGTCACATCTCAGTCTCTCATGCCCATGTGTTTCCACTGTTTGGAATCCCATCCAACCAGACTGTTCATCGCAAGGCAATCTTCAGAACTTGGCTCAAATACCTCTCTCCTGATAACTCCACTGGTGAAGAATCTGCCGGAAATGCAGGAGACCCTGGTTCAACTCCAGGGTCAGGAAGTTCCCTGGAGGAGGGCATGGCAAGCCATTCCAGTATTCTTGCCTGGAGAATCCCCATGGACAGAGGAGCCTGGCGGGCTACAGTCCTTGGAGTCACAAAGAATCAGACGTGACTGAGTAACTAAGCACAAACTGAATCAAGGGACCCATTTTTCACCTATTTTATCCTCTATACCTTTCTTATCGTACTCACCTTTTTGGACTGTATTGACTTACATGACTCTTAACCTAGTTGTGCATGCATTAAAGCTGAAGACTATTTTGTATTCACCTCTGTATCTGAATGTGGCTTAGCACTTATGAAATTAATCTCTATGTGGAAAATGAATGAAAAGTAAATGAGTGAGTGAATGAAAGGGGAAGCATATTTACAATGCATTGCTCTCCTGTAAGACTATGTTGTGAACCAAATCAAGCACTGTTGAGAAAGCTATTGTTCTGCATCTGATTATTCGGTGCACCTAACTGATGGAGTATTGATTTTGGTGCAGTTTCTATGTCTGACTCATGTCAGTGCCAATCCCTCATACCTAAATCAGAATTATCCTTTGAAAAGTAGCCTTAACTGTTTTCTGCCTTGACCTGAAAATTTTGCTTTATATTTTCACTTTATTTCAGGTTTCTGAGAAAGGATCAATTTTCATAATGATCTTTCCAAATTTTTCCTGAAGGAATTTTTGTTGAGGGAGATTACAAAATTCTCATCTCAGTGTTAGAGTTCAGCCCTGGAATAAAAAGACAGAATAAAGAAAACAAAAGTAATGTGAGGTTTTTTTCCTTCATGAATAATACTTATGTGTAATGATCAAACACAGTATTTCATTTTCTACATATAGCTGCCAAAAAGAAGAAGAGGGCAGTTCATCCTTCCGGGAACTGAGATTTAAGTATTTCCATAGGTCATAGAACAAGTATCCTTCTAAAATTAGTCTTTCTTAAGTTTTGAGAATGTATTTTAATCACTTTTGGAATGAACTTCCTTGGAAAGACAGTATTTCCCTAAATAATGCCAAAAAAGCACTAATTTGGATTGGCAAAATCTAAAGCAAAAAAGATTGATAACTAATCTTTCAGGTTGCCTTCAAAAAAAACCCGAATTTACAGGAGTGGCAGGTTATCCTGGAACTCTTAGCAGAGTTGAGCCTCCTCACCTGCTTCCCAAGCACCAAATCTTGATGTGGGGCTGTCTCAAGGGCTCGGTGAAGATGATTGCTGCTTGGGTCTTGTGGAAAAGCCCAAGGGACAAAGGCCCCAGTCACTGGCCTCCTTTTATAAGGACCTGGTTTCACAGGATATAATTTTAGACTTTAATATATTCCATTTATTTGGGCTCTGGACCAACCAATATCAAAAGTTCATAAAGATTTTAATATAAAAAAAGATTCTGTTCATGGATTACATTGAGAAAATTATTCTCTTGGACCCAACTGCCTGAATCCCACTGCTTGATTTTTGCATTTTGTCTTATGCTTTGCCTACCATTGTTCTTTTGAGAAATTTGATTGAATCATATTTTCAGGATTGTTTAAAATTAAAGAGCATTCACTCTGAAAGATATGTTAGTAATTAGGATTTCCAACTTGTGACTGAAGCAACAAATTATTAAGTAACTGCATAAGCCACTAAATGAATCTTTGTTAGTGTTATACCTGAGAACGCTGAACTTTCCTGTGTCCATTAATGTTGTGTAGAAGCTCAGACACATTTCTCTCTCCACAGACACATGCACATACACCTCTATAGTATATTATAGGCAGTAAGAGCATATTTTGTTACCTATTATAAGCCAAGCTGAAAAAAGCTAACTTTTTAAAGGTCAGAGTTCTCAGGAACATGAAACTCATAGTTTTAGCATTTAAATTTCAATTTTTCTCAACACTAAAGTGTTATTTTAATATAGATGTTAGTGCTTATGCAAAACATCAGAAATACAGGTACAGTTAGGAGATTAGGATTGACATATATACACTATTGATACTATATATAAAACAGAAAACTAATGAGAACATAATGTATAGCACAGGGAATTTTATCAATGCTCTGTGGTGACCTAAATGGGAAAGAATCCATAAAAGAGGGAATATATGTAATATATATAGCTGTTTCACTTTGCCATACAGTAGAAAACCAATACAACATTGTAAAGCAACCATACTTAAATAAAAAATTTTTTTAATTTAATTTTTATTTTTTTAACAGCAAAAACATTTTGTATCAGGGTATAGTCAATTAACAACATTGTGATCATTTCAGGTGAATAGAAAAATAGGTACAGTGTCCCATTTCTTCCATTTATGTACAGAATACGCACCTACTGCCACATATTTTCTGGTAAAATCAAGAGCACTTGAGACATTATGGTAGCCTCTGTTTGGGGAGTTATTTGTGTTTCAATGAAGGTGCATCTTTGCAGGGTGGAATTTGGAAAAGTGCATTTTCAGTAGGATTTCAAACTAGATCCTCCCTGGGCACAGAAGCTGTGATGATTGCTGCAGTATCCGCATGTACAACAAGCCTATTTGCTACATAACTTTTACCCTTTGCCAAGAAGCAACACAACCTCATCTCTGTCATCTCAAATCCCTGGGCTGGCTCTGGGGGATACCTGTCTGTTTGATTTGGCTGTGTATACCTTCTCTCTATTTCAGCAAAGTCGGACTTCCATCAGTGATTTATTAAGAAGTCTTCCAGTAGCTCCTTATAAACCTTCTCTGAAATACTGCTGTGGGCCATTGCTTGAGTGGATCGATCTTGTAAGAAAACATTTGCTAGGTACTCTCTGGCAACAGCTGTCAAGCTCGAGCTCCCTGTCCTTGGGTGTGATATTGCTGCTTCAGGCCAAGATAACATGGATTGGAAGAGGTGTAAATCTGACAGCCAGAAGTCAAGGTAAGAAGGGAAGTGAACATACATAAGAGGTTATTTTGAGGGAAGACAGGAATAGTCATAATGAGCCCAAAAAGGACATTTACTTAGAAACATATTTGAAACCTGGCACATGAGGAGAGTTCTAGAGTTAAATATAACTTCACTGCATTATCCAAGTGTTGACTTATGAGTCAGTTTTGAGTGCCAAATGAAAAGCTTTTCATAAAACAATTATTAGAATATGGGATCATTAGTTTTCTCTATGCATTCCATTGAATTATTTAGTTCTCCTGCTGTGGTTCAGATGCATATATACACAAATACAGAATGTACATCTGTTTAAGCACATTAAATAGCATTATTGATGCTTTAGCCTAGAAATTTGCTAGCTTTGTTAATAACCAAAATCTTTCTTTTCAAACTTGTACTCTGGGGTGAAATTGCACTCAAGTGAAAATGACATCTGTGAGGTTCAAGATATTTAAAAAGATGTGATAATACTTCATATGGTGTGAAAAGTTTTACCTTACAACTGAGGATAAGAAGCAATGTGAGTTTTTGGTTGGTTTTTTTTTTTTTTTTTTTTTTGGTGGCAAAAAATCAAGCAACAAAAAAATCTGAGATAACCTTCTCTCATGGTTGCACCGTGAGCCTTGGTGAACCCAAGTCCCAAGTGTTCCCCTAGAATGAAGAGCAGGGTTGTACAGTGCTCTTTATAAATGGAAACCTTGCTAAGAAGGGTCAACTTGGAATTATGAACACCAACTAGCTTGTTGGTGGGCAGCCAAAAACCTTGTTGGAAATGCCCCATCTTTCCCAAACCATTTGGCTCACCTCCTGATGGAACTCCATCTGCAAGAGAAATATCTAAATGGGCTAGGGTGAGGGTAATGGAAGGATTTCAATTATCAAGGTGCATACTGGATTACTTTAAGTGGCCTGGATGGACCTTAAGGCTAACTCAAGGGATCAGACCCACTATAGCTTTCCAATGCAATATGCATCTACCCTCTCTGAAGGTAACACTGTGTGCTCTTAGATAATATAAAACAAAGGTTAGGAGTCAAAATGCAATTGGAGAGAAATCTATCAGGAAATACAAATCATAATTTCAAATGTGGAATAAGGCCAAATGATTGAGCCTGCTGAAATAATGGTCAAAGGTATTTAGAGAAGTTTGAAATGATAGAAATGATTTTAAAAATTCATGTAAATATGCACTGAGAAATATTTAGAGGCACCAATAAATAGTGGTTCCAAAGTTTTAGAGCAAAACATAATATCTAGACTATCCAGCCAATTAAAAAAAAGTCAGTGACTCTGCATTAAAACACTTAAGTAAAATAAACTAGAGCTGAGCATTAAATGAAGAGATTCACGTTTTACTGTCTTGTTCTCATGTCATTGGCTGTGTGTGAGCGAAACCTACTTAATAAGTGCTAGAGGATGTACTGGCTTCATTTCCAGGCACAGAGAGAGAGCTGTGCAGAGTGGGCTGTGCGTCACTTACTGTTCCATTCTTTGCTTTTCTTGCCTCTTTATTTTCTTCTCACATAGATTCTCTCCTATAATACCTCCTATAACTCACCTGTCTTCCTCCTTTTCTCCCATCTAAAACACTACCTCTGTCCCAAGGGTCTTTCCTCTGTCAAAGTATCACATCCATTTTGCCCACTTGCCAAGGCCCACATGACTGGACAAGCATCTTATTTTCTCTTTCAAGTCACCTTAGTAGGTGTTCTACCTACTAAGCTCCCTTGCTTCTTGGTCAAGCCAGTCAGGTACAACATGTATACTTTATATGATTTTCTGAAAAAAGGGAGCTAATAGATGAGACCAGCCTAAAACAGTAAATATCTGGAAATAACAATAATTAATATAATTGTCCAAAAAATAGACATGTATTAATGGCACAGTGAGAGGCCGGAGAGGAAATCTAATGAACTTTGAAATGTCACATAGCTAAGATTTACTCGTCACTTACTGTGTGCCGAGTGACTTCACTTTCACTTTAGAAGCCCCCTTATGGCTCAGATGGTAAAGAGTCTGCCTGCAATGCAGGAGACCTGAGTTCGATCCCTGGGTTGGGAGGATCCCCTGGAGAAAGAAATGGCAACCCACTCCCACTACTCTTGCCTGGAAAATTCCATGGATGGAGGAGCCTGGCAGGTACAGTCCATGGGGTCGAAAAGAGTCAGACACGACTGAGGGACTTCACTTTCACTTCACTAAGTGCTGGATGCTGAACGTACTGGTATCTTTGTCCCAGTGAGCTGATGATGGCTTCATTAGGGACGAATGAGCTGAATGTTAAAGGGATTTTTCCAAGATCAGCTAATGCTGCAGCTAATATTAAATCCAGGCCACTGGGCTCTGGCACCATATCTTAACCTTTACACTCTACTGCCTTCAAAAACTGAAGTTAATAAAGCAGTTTAGAAAGTAATCATTAACTTATAAGTATTTGGGGGTATAACTAGCTTTATGCAGTTCTCCTGTATTGCAGGCAGATCCACAAGGGAAGCCCATGGTTTTTTATACCATAAGTTAAAATGAACCAAGGACAGTGCTACATGTTCTTTTAAGCCATGGAAAGACACTAGAATCTACAACATAAAATTTATTTCAATTCTATAGCAATGATAATTTTCTACTTATTGAACAATACAAAATATTACAGAAAGTCACATTTGTCTACAATTTATTACATACTATGCGGGAGACCTGGGTTCAATCCCTGGGCTGGGAAGATCTCCTGGAGAAGGAAATGGCAACCCACTCCAGTATTCTTGCATGGAAAATCCCATGGATGGAGGAACCTGGTAGGCTACAGTCCATGGGGTCACAAAGAGTTGGACATGCCTGAGTGACGTCAGTTTCTTTCACTTTCTTTCTTTCTATTACATATTATAGTATTGACTTTTAAGCTTCATTATAGTTAAAAACAATGAAACTTTAGACATCAACAGAACAAGAAAATATTTATGTTCAAATATTAACCCATGAACAAAATTCATTCCTCCAATGTACAAAGAGCTTTAATATTTATAAAAATACAAAGATCCAAATACCTAAATTGGCTAAGTTGAGTCACACAAGAGAAGATATCAATAATAGAGAATAAATTTGTACTGGTCAGGCCACATACACAGTGTTAAAATTATTTATTTAAACTAATTTTGTTTTTAAAAAGGATATGAAAAAGTTTAATATGCTGTAAAGACCAATTAGAATGGTGGAGAGAGTTGAAACAATTTTAGATAAGGAATGGTGAGCAGTGAGGCTGTTGGGCAAAGAAGAGTTGGGGGTCTGGGAACATAGCCAGAGATAATGCCCAGGTAGCTGTGTTTGGCTCACAGACACTGCCAGAACTTGAACTTCAAAGAAGACTCAGAAATTAAGATATAGCTTATAGCAGTGGTTATCAATTTTTGACATACATCAAAATCACTTTAGGGCTAATTAATACATAGCTGGTTTCCACTCTCAGAATTTCTTATTGAGTAGGTTTGAGGTGAGACCCACTGCCTGCATTTCTAGGTTGTCCTGAGATGATGCTGATACTACTGGTCTGGGGCCCACCCTTTGAGAACTACTGATTTATAGAATCATCTGCAGACATACAGTGAAGATAGGAAGTACAACGAAATCAACAATGGAGAAAAAGAAGGGAGAGGAGACAGGTAGGAGACACAGGAAAGGATGGAGAAAGACACAGAGACAGAAGCAATAAGCATTAAAGAGGCTGCAATGAAAAAGGAAAACTGTCTTCCCCCAGAAAATATCCAGCCAGGAGAGGTGAGTGAGACTAGAGAGGATTATAGAACAAGGAAGACTGACATCACTTTAAATTATGACCACAGTTCTCTTATCCTGCCTTACCCTGTTCCCTTTCCTTCCCTGCTAATGCTTTTGAATGACTAATAATCTACTGTAACTGAGTTTCCTGTACCCACAACCTGCACCCCGATCTTCACCTTAACTCCTTAAAATCTGTCTCCTATCTTCAGCTCACCATTGAAATTATTTTCTTAAAGGTCACGGAACCTGTAGCTCTGTTCTTAGTCCTATATTCTAGACACATTAGCAGTGTTTCATAGTTTTCCTCATTTACTCCTCCCTTGGTTTACATAACACACACCAACCTGATTCTTCTTCCAAATACTAGGCCCTTGACCTGCATCTCTAATATTCTCCTTGGTTATAATAACAAATTTTAGAGCACAGCTTCTAGAATGAATTCTAAGGTTTTCCAAAACTCTTTTCTTATATCAGAAGAGAAAAGTATACATTGCCCAGCTTGGCACTTAAACACAGAAACATTCTATCATTTATAATTTAGTAAATATTTATTATCTATGGGGTGAAGATCTCCTGGAGGAGGGCATGGCAATCCATTCCAGTATTCTTGCCTGGAGAATCCCACGGACAGAGGAGCCTGGTGGGCTCACATGGGGTCACAAAGAGTCAGACATGACTGAAGTGACTTAACACACTCATAGGATGTCATGCAATATAGACATTGCAGGGAGCAAGCTTGATGAACCCTTTGCACTTAGGAAGCTGACATTCTGGTGGGGAGGATACAGACTATAAACTGGCAAATATAAAAATATGAGATTATTACAGCCATTATCTAAAAAAAATAAACAAATTGATATAGTAGAGTATCCTGATGCAGCAGTACTTTGGAAAGTCAGGAAGGCTTCTTGGAAGTGATGTGGAGCTGAGATCTGAATAAGAAAGAAAAAAGCCATGTGAGGATTAGAGGACAAAGACTTTATTTAAACAACTGGAAGGAGGTAAATGTTGGAGTACAGTAAGTGAAAGGGGGAAAGATAGTGATGGGATAGAAAGACATGCAGCCTCAGATACATAAGGCCTTGAAGGTCATGATGATATATTTGAATTTCATTATTATTATTTTTATTTTGAAGGTTATGTTTTATTTAATGGGATTTTTTAGGATTTCAAGCTTGGGAGAGACAATCTCAACTAACTCTGAAAGAACTGCTCTGAGGAGTTGGGGGGAGGAGTCAGGTTATATAGACCTTTGCAACAAAGGTCAGGTAGTCTGAATATCAAAATATTCTTGTGAAGTAAAGAAAATCAGATATCTCACCTTAAGGAATTTAGGGAAACAAAGAGGGAATAAAGAGCCTCTTGATGAGAATGAAAGAGGGCAGTGAAAAAGCTGGCTTAAACTCAACATTCAAAAAATGAAGATCATGGCATCCAGTCCCATAACTTTATGGCACATAGATGGGGAAAAAGTGGAAACAGTGACTGATTTTATTTTGGGGACTCCAAAATCACTGCAGATGGTGACTATTGCCAAGAAATTAGAAGACGCTTGCTCCTTGGAAGGAAGGCCATGACAAATCTAGATAGTATATTCAAAAACAGAGGCATTACTTTGCCAAAAAAGGTCCATATAGTCAAAACTATGGTTTTTCCAGTAGTCATATATGGATGTGAGAGTTGGACCTTAAAGAAGGCTGAGTCGCCAAAGAGTTGATGCTTTAGAACTGTGGTGCCAGAGAAAACTCTTGAGAGTCCCTTGGACTGCAAGGAGATCAAACCTATCAACCCTAAAGGAAATCAGTCCTGAATTTTCATTGGAAGGGCTGATGATGAAGCTCAAGTTCCAACACTTTGGCTACTTTATGCTAAGAACCAATTCATTGGAAGAGATCTTGATGCTGGGAAAGATTGAGGGCATGAGAAGAGGGCAACAGAAGATGAGTTGATCAAATGGCATCATCAACTCAATGGACATGAGTTTGAGCAAGCTGGCGTGCTGCATCTAATGGAGTCACAAAGAGTCAGATGTGACTTAGTAACTGAACAGCAACAACAAATGTATGGGAAGACACAAGAGTTTAGATTCACTGAAATCCTTCCTTTCATATGCATCTCAGCTATTTGGGGCCAGTATCACGCGTTTTTCCTCAGTGCTCACTGCAGGGAACAACTGCAGTCTGATGGCTGCTGGATTCCAGGTATGGTTTTTCCTGGGTGCTCTTAGGGCTCAGAAATTCACATCTGGAGGACAAAATCAGCTGATGACTGTGATATCCTTCATGTGATACAAATCCACTGGAGAATTTTAAACAGGAAGTTGTTATTTTGGTTAATGATGTTAAGGTTAATGATTTGCCACATGTAGTTTTCTCCTTATCCAAAGACTTTGCTGAAATAATAGTAAAGGAAGAAAAAGGCATTAAACTTTAAGAACAATGATGAAAGGAGAGAAGACAGCAGGAGCTAAAGCATTACGGCATATTTTTGGAAAATGGAAGCAGATGGACAGAGGAATGGTAACTGACTCAGATAGATGCAGGTAATTATAACCCAAACTATGTGCAGAGAATACCAATGAGGGATGAGTCAATTTTTATTGCCCAGGACTTGAAATCACACAGAGCAAGGTGAAGCAAAGTTTGGAAATAGATGGACTGGATGAAAAGTTTGCACGAGAAGCTATTATATTAGTTTTCAGATGCCTATTCTGAGCCCTGCATCAAGGTGATATCCTCTATGGCAGGGGTTTCCAACCTCTGGGATCTAATGCCTGATGATCTAAGATGGGGGATTCCCAGGTGGCCCTAGCTTAAAGAAGCTACCTGTCAATGCAGGTAGACGTAAGAGATGCGGGTTCAATTCCTGGGTCAGGAAGATTCCCTGGAAGAGGGCATGGCATGGCAACCCACTCCAGTATTCCTGTCTGGAGAATCTCATGGACAGAGGATCCTGGCAAGTTGCAGTCCATAGGGTCTCACAGAATTGGACACAACTGAAGCAACTTAACACTCAGGCAAGCACTGAAGTGAAGTTGATGTTATAATAAGAAATAAAGTGCAAAATAAATGTAATGCTCTTGAATCATCCCCAAATCATCCCCCATCCCACCTGGTCCATGGAAAATTTGTCTACCATGAAAACAGTACCTGGTGCCAAAAAGACTGAGGAAAGCTGCTCCTTGGCAAGAAAAAGAGCATATATTCTACAGAGAATTTGAACTTGAGTAGCAAAGGCACCAAGGGGCATGGCAGAGTGAAGGACATATACATGCAGCTTGAGGATAAAAATAGAAAATTAATCTAAAGCTTGAGAACTGGTTTTCCTGTTGTACGAATGTTGGTCTATAACTGAAAAGTCCTAGAGAACATACTTTCACATAATTCCCTGACTACTAAACTCAGAATGAAGTCCACCACTTGACCAGTCCTGATCATGGACTAGATCTTGTTTCCAAGCACTATTAAATATTAACTAGAAGATAATAAAATATTTGCAAAAACCCCCAATTTATCTCTCCAATAAAAAGAGATAAACACAAACAGAAAGGAAAGCCCTGGAGGAAACAGAGGTAAATCAAACAGCAACATAACTATTTTTTGTCTTCAGAAGATAATTATTTTTGTCTGCATTAAGATGCTATATTGAATGGTTTAGTCTGTAAGTTGTGTTCAACTCTTACAACCCCATGGACTGTAGCCTGCCATGCTCCTCTGCCCATGGGATTACCTAGGCAGTAATACTGGAGCGCAATGCCATTTCCTTCTCCAGGGGATCTTCACAACCCAGGAATTAAACCTGGGTCTCCTGAATTGCAGGAAGATTCTTACCAGTGTTGCATACCTAATACGAGATTCAGTTCAGTTCATTTCAGCAGCTCAGTCGTGTCCGACTCTTTGCGACCCCATGAATCGCAGCACTCCAGGCCTCCCTGTCCATCACCAACTCCCGGAGTTTACTCAAACTCATGCCCATCAAGTCAGTGAGGCCATCGGAAACTAAAAAAGGAACCAACAAAGAAAAAAAGTTCAGATGAAATGAAAAATACAAGAAAATAGAGTTCTAAAAAGTAGAACCGAAGCAAAATGACAGAAAAAAAGAAAGACAAGACTTGGAGGATCAGGATATATACCACTTAACTCAGAGTGTTTCAGAGAGTAAGAAAAGACAGGAAAGAACATGATGAAAGAAATACAAGATGATTTCATCCAATTTGAGGACATGAATCCTTAGATTGAAAAAGTTTACAAAATTTCTAGGAGAATGAATAATAAAGACCTATTTCAAGCATATATTAAGACACATAAGAGCATCATGTTAGAGAAGCTTCTAGAAGCTTCTATAGAGAAAATAAACAGTTTACAAAGTAACAACATCAAACATACCATTCAACTTTTCAGTAGTAACAATGTTACAGACAAAAGGCAATGGAGGAATGCTTACAAAGTACCAAAGAAAATCATTTTCAACCTAAAAATTTGGACCAAATCAAATTATCATCAAGTTTGAGGATAAAATAAAATTATTTTCATATCTGTAACTCATGGAAAGTCTCAACAAAATTACCTCCACAAGCAAAACACAAAATATGTAGAAAAAGGAAACTACTACTTAGCTTTAGAATTAAAATATAGCTAAACAAAATAAAGAAACCTCTGATAAGCTGTCTAATTACAAAAAAATTCTAAATAAAAATATTAACAGTAGTATTATTATGGGAAACAGAGAATGAGAAGTGGAGAATGGTGGCATAGAAAAACTAAGTCTTCACCAACCATAAAAGGAAGCCAGCAGAGGGGATTTAAATTCACAAATCAAGAAATAGAAATCACATTATTTAGAAATGTGTAAGCAAACACCAGAGGAAACAAGGAAATAAAGGGTAAGAAAGGGATGGTCTAAGGAACTACTGATTTTCAATGAAGGTTTAAAATATTATCATATATTTTTCAATTATGTGTATATATTGCTTTGACCAAAACAAACAAACTTAAGGCAGAGAGGAGACTATGTTGTAGTGAGGCAAGAATGGAAAGCGGTGGCTATTTCCACACTCCAGATGAGAGATGATGGTGGCTTGGATCAAAGTGGTAGTGATAGAGAGAAAAGTGAACAGCTTCAGTATCCAATTTAATGGAACTGACTTAATTCACTGATGCATTGACAGTGAGGCATGAGGAAAAGAGACCCCTCAAGAATGATACCTAAGATGGTACATGGTGGCACCACTTGTTAAAGTATATAAGCCTAAAGAAAAACTCAGTTGGGGAACGCATCGATCAAGATTTCTATTTTGTGCATGTTGGGTTTGACATTCTCATCCAAGAAGAGTGTCAGGGAAGAAGCGAGATGGTTTTCTGAGTTCAATTGTGTCCGCTTAAAAGAGGTTGAAGCCCTAACCTCCAGTATTTATGAATGTGACCTCATTTGGAAATAAGGTCTTTGTAGATAATCACATTAAATGAGGTTATTAGTGTGGGCCCTAATTTAACATGAATGTGTCCTTATAACAAGGTAAAGTTAGGACAATAGACAGACATTCATAGAGGGAAAATGATATGAAGACACAGGAAGAATACCATCTACAAGCCAAAGAATGTCTGAAGTGACTAGAAGATGGGAGAGAGATGGAACAGATTCTTCCACACAACCTCAGAGGGAACCAAACTTACCAACATCCTACTTTTGGATTTCTAGCTTCCAGAACTGTGAAACAATACATTTCCGTTGCTTAGCCACTCAGTTCCTAGTGTAATGGTTTGTTAGAACAATCCTAGGAAACTAATATGCATCAGGAGATTTAGGAAGAGGAAATGGTGGAGATACATATTTTTGGAATCACATGCATGGAAGTAGAATTTAGAGCTATGTAATTGGAGGAAATCACTTCAGTGATGAGTGCAGATGGAGAAGAGGACAAGTTCAGTAGTCAGGATTGAGACTCCCATATTTAGAGACTGATCATTGGGGGAGGAGGCTCTGAAGGAAAATGAGAGAATAAATGACCCAGGAGATATGAGAAAACCAGGAGAGTGTGACGTCAAGGAAAAAAATTAAAATAAAGCTTTTTTTAAAAAAAGAGGGAATAAACAACTGTTTAGATGAAAAGTAAGATGAAGCCAAAAGATCACTGCTTTTGGAAACATGAAATTCATCATTGACTTGGGAGGGTCACTTTCTTCATTTGAAGAGGATTGAGGATTGAATTGGGAGTGAGGAAAGTGAGGCTAGTAACTGCAGAAAGCTGTTGTAGATGATTTACTGTGAAGGAGACCAGAAAAAGCAGTGCTGGCCAGAGGGAGACATGGGGTCAGAGGAGCAATCTTAAAAGATGAAAGACGATGGTGTTGGACAGGTCATCTTTGTGGATATTAAGGGACACAGGGTGGATGGAGAACTTTCCTAAGTGAGCTAAAATACTCAGTAAAAGATTATGTATAGAACAGACTTGTGGACTCTGTGGGAGAAGGCGAGGGTGGGATGTTTCAGAGAACAGCATCGAAACATGTATATCTAGGGTGAAACAGATCACCAGCCCAGGTTGGATGCATGAGACAAGTGCTCAGGCCTGGTGCACTGGGAAGACCCAGAGGGATGGGGTGGAGAGGGAGGTGGGAGGGGGGACCGGGATGGGGAATACATGTAAATCCATGGCTAATTCATTTCAATGTATGACAAAAACCACTGCAATGCTGTAAAGTAATTAGCCTTCCACTAATAAAAATAAATTGAAAAGAAAAAAATAAATAAAAAATAAAAAAAACTAAAAAAATTAAAAAAAATTAAAAAATTAAAAAAACTAAAAAAAAAAAAAAAGATTATGACCCAGCAATCCCACTACTGGGCATATACCCAAAGAAAACCATAATTCAAAAAGATGCATGCACCCAAATATTCATAGCAGCACTATTTACAACAACTAGGAAATGGAAGCAACCTAGATGCCCATCAACAGAAGAATGGATAAAGAAATTATGGTATACATATATAATGGAATAACATGCAGCCATAAAAAGGAATAAAATTGGGTCATTTTTAGAAATATGGATGGACCTAGAGATTGCCATACAGAGTGAAGTAAGTAAGAATGAGGAAAATAATGTATATTAATGTATATATGTGGAATTCAGAAAAATGGTATAGATTATCTTATTTGTAAAGCAGAAATAGAGACTAGAGATAGAAAACAAATCCAAGGTGGAAAGGAGTGGGTGGGTGGAATTGGGAGGTTGAGATTGACACATATACATGATTGCTACTAAGTATAAAATAGATAACTAATGAGAACATACTGTATAGCAGAGAAAACTCTACTTAATGTACTGTGGTGACCTGAAGTAGAAGTCCAAAAGGGAGGAGATATATATGTATATATTATATATATACATACAGATACACATATGCATATACATGTATGGCTGATTTATTTTACTATACAGCAGAAACTAACACAGCATTGTAGATCAACCATAGTCTAATAAAAAGTAATTAAAAAAGATTGTAAGTGGACAAAGGGAGGTTAGTAATAAAAACAGGGAGAGAAAGTGTCTGAAAAACAAATGTCAGAGGAGTGGGAGCTTGTGATAAAATAAGAAAAATGACTTAAAAATAACAATGTACCCCAATTTAAGGATCTTGTTTACAGAGATGTATGAATCCAAAACAACTTCATCCTGAGAATCCTGCAGAGGGAGTTGTGACCTGTGGACAGAACTCTTACTTGTACCGGCCCCTCCCAGGACAGCTGTGGGTATTTTCTATCTGTTTACATGAGTTGCCCCAGGATTGTGCTACTTTCTTTTCTTTAAAAGTGTTCCCCAAACTGTATACATTTCAGGACTTGAAAATTCTAGATTCACTCTTGCTTGGAGCAATGAGTGGGACACCAGACAGTTTTGGTTAGCTGAAGATTCAAGACAGCTTAGAGAAAACATTGATGAAATGGAAATTTGCCACTGATGCAGCATGAGATTTAGAGTCTCCCAGAAAGACAGAGAGAATCAATGCCCAGAGGACTTGCAGAGACAGTGTGGAGCAAAGATTGTCAAGTCTTCTCCTCAGTTTCCTTCAAGGAAGGCCCATTTTACAGCAAGGCACACCTGCTTATGAAACTTCTTGGGGTATAGCACTTCCATTTGGTCCACTGGTGGAACAACTGGAGACAGAAAGATAAAGATAACCCGCTGATGGCTTCACGTCATGATATAGGCAAAGATTTGTTAAGTGGGACAGAGAAAATTCTAATTTAAAGAGGAAAAACATTAGATGAGTCTGCATTAAAATTAACAGCTGTTCATCAAATGACACCACTAGAAGAGTAAAAAATTGGATCACAGATTGGGAGAAGTCACTATTTGGAATATTACAGTACTGACCAAGCCCTTGGATGAAGAGTTGGAAAGAGCTACAATTTGTATGATTTTGGTTAAAGTTCACTCCAGCCTTTGTCTTAAATTTTTGTGTTATTGTTGTGTTTCTTCATCGCAAATAGGTGGGGGGAAAGTGGAAACAGTAACAGATTTTATTTTCTTGGGCTCCAAAATCTCTGCAGACAGTGATTGTAGCCATGAAATTGTAAAACACTAGCTCTTTGGAAGAAAAGCTATGGCAAACCTAGACAGCATATTAAAAAGCAGAGACATCACTTGGCCAAAAATGTCTGTACAGTCAAAGCTATAATTTTTCCAGTAGTCACATACAGATGTGAGAGCTGGACCATAAAGTAGGCTGAGCTTCAAAGAATTGATGCTTTTGAACTGTGGTGCTAAAGAAAATTCCTGGGAGTCCCTTGGACTGCAAGGAGATCAAACCAGTCAATCCTAAAGGAAATAAATTCTAAATATTCATTAGAAGGACTGATGGTGAAGCTCCAATACTTTGGCCACCTGATGCAAAAAGCCAACTCACTGGAAAAGACCCTGATACTGGGAAAGATTGAAGGCAGGAAGAGAAGGGGGATGAGTTGTTTGGATGGTATCACCAACTCAATGGACCTGAGTTTGAGCAAATTCCGGAGAGAGTAAAAGACAGGGAAGCTTGGCATGCTGCAGTCCATGGAGTCACAAAGAGTCAGACACAACTTAGCAACCAGACAGCAACGACAACTATGTTTCTACTTTATTTTAGAAAAATGGAACTATGTTGTAAATTTTGGCTTGTACCCTTTTCCTCCTAGTAGTTATTACAATAATCAGATTTTAGAACTACAAGACATATATAAAGCTGTTTAGTTGACCCATATTTTTGTGCCAATGTCATTTTAAAAAATTGAGATATAGTTGACATGGTCTTACATGTTAATTTCGAGTATGCAACATGATATACGGTGGTTGGTGGTTTAATCTCTAAATTGTCTCTGACTCTTTGCGACCCCAATGAACTGTAGCCCACCAGGCTCCTCTGTCCAAAGGATTTTGCAAGCAAGAATACTGGAGTAGGTTGCCATTTCCTTCTCCAGGGGCTCTTCCCAACTCAGGGATCGAACCCAGGTCTCCTGTGTTGCAGGTGGATTTATTACCGACTGAGCATCACTACAGTAAGTCTAGTTCACATCTGTCACCACATAATTACAAATAATTGCAATTTTTTTCTTGTAATTAGAATTTTTAAGATCTTCTCTCTTAACAACTTTCAAATATATCATACAACAGTGTATGATATGAAGCACATTACATCCACAGGATGTATTTATCTTGGAATAGTCAGTTTGTATCTTTTGATCACCTTCACTCATTTCACCCATCCCTATCTCTGGCAACCATGACAGTGTTCTTCACTTCTTACAGTCTGGGATAGGGAAGGGGCTTCCTCAGGACTACAGTACTGATAGAGTGCTATGTCCTGATCCCAGTCCACTGCTTCTCTTCATGGTAGAAAAATCCTTCCAGAACGCCTTGCCTTAATTCTTTTCTTTCACCCCAGGTTGCATCCAAATCAGTGACTGCCTCTTGTTTAAAAAAATATTTGTGAAAGACAGTTTCATAATTTGTTTCGCTAGTTCAAATTTTGGGGTGTCCAGATTCCTGTAGGGATGAAATTTTGATGAATTGTATTATCTCTTTATCCCCAGGATAAAAAAGAAAAACTCTTCAGGAGTAGAAGGAAGAGAAACATTCACTGGTAAGAAAGGTTCAGGTTGCAAACTTCTCTTGCTTATTTATTGAGGTTAAAAGTTAAACTGGATTAGTACAATCATATTTTTCTGACACATTGACTTGCTTCTTAAGAAAACATATTTAGCTTTTTTTTTTTTCATGAATCATTTCAGCAGAAGATCTGGGAGTTATTTCTTAGGCTGAGAAGAAATACTGAAAACTCCTTTGTGAGGGATTTATCTAGGTACATGTATGGCTTGCGTTCATTTTTCCCCTCTGGGTTAAATTTTGACTTAAAATTTGTGCATAGGTTGGGAGAGGAATCATTTGGGCTCATTTTTGTGTTTTTTTCTGGAGATAAAAATAGCACCAAATTTACGAGCTTGATAGCATTGCTCTCTGAGCTGTGGCCAAGAAGGTTTTCTCATTGTTGTCATCATTTCCTTCTCTCCTGATTCCCTCCACTTATTCTTCCTCCAGGTTCCCAAGATCTGGCTCATGTAGCGGTGGTAAGTAAGAAGAAACAGGGTGGAGAGTAAAATCAAGAGATGCCAACCTTCAAAATCACAACAATGAGGTATTACAAAATCTCCCTTCCAAATGGAGTGCCCTGCCCACAGAGTTGCTTTTCACCATAACACACGTGACCTTTCATTTTATGTGAGTGTGTCACAACCTCCATCTGTAGAAATTTCCATTATCATTGAAAGTTTCAGGTATGAAGTACACTTTCCATTTAGATTTTCAGTAGACTATAAATAGGACTGTTTTCTGGACAGAAAATTAAATTTCACACCCAATCAATTGAAAAATGGCCAGATATTACTTACCATGACAATTCCCCCTTCATAATAGGGACATACCTTTATTGTTTCTATGATGATCGTAAGTAATTTAGGAAATACAATTCCATATAAAGGAATAACCCCATCACTGAAAGATGACTGTTAACAAAATTTTGATGTATATTCTTCTTTTAAAATATGAGGTCCTAATGTAAGCATTCTTTTTGTAACTAACTTTTTAAAAATTAATTTATATTTTTTATTGAAGGATAATTGCTTTACAGAATTTTGTTGCTTTCTGTCAAACCTCAACATGAATCAGCCATAGGTATACATATATCCCCTCCCTTTTGAAACTCCCTCCCATCTCCCTCCCCATTGCACCCATCTCGGTTGATACAGAGCCCCTGTTTGAGTTTCCTGAGCCATACAACAAATTTCTGTTGGCTATCTATTTTACATATGGTAATGTAAGCTTTCATGTTATTCTTCCCATACATCTCACCCTCTCCTGCCCTCTCCCCATGTCCATAAGTCTATTCTCTATGTCTCTATCTCCATTGCTGCCCTGTAAATAAATTCTTCAGTACCATTTTTCTAGATTCCACATATATGCATTAGAATATGATATTTATCTTTCTCTTTATGACTTACTTCACTCTGTATAATAGGTTCTAGGTTCATTCACCTCATTAGGATTGACTCAAATGTGTTCTTTTTTTGTGGCTGAGTAATATTCCATTGTGTATATGCACCACAACTTTATCCTTTCATCTGTTGATGGACATCTAGGCTGCTTCCATGTTCTAGCTATAACTAACTTTTAAAAAATTAAACGTATATTGGCCTTTTTGTAAGGAACTCTTACACTGTTGATAGGAATGTGGATTAGTGCAGCCATTTTGGAAAACAGCATGGAGGTTCCTTTAAAAATTGAAAACAGAGTTACCGTATGATCTAACAATCCCATACTGGAAGAAAACTCAAAAAGGATATATGCATCCCAATGTTCACAGCAACATTATTTACAACAGACAAGACATAATGGCCATCTAAGTGTTCCACTGACAGATGAAGAGAAGGAGAAAATGTGGCGCATAGACACAATGGAAAGTGACTCAGCCACAAAAAAAAGCATGAAATAATGCCATCTGCAGCAACATGAATGACCTATAGATACCATATTAAGTGAAAGCAAGTCAAACAGAAAAAGACAAGTACCCTATGATATCACTTACATGCATGTGTGCGTGTGTTAGTCACTAAGTCATGTCCGACTCTTTGTGACCCCAAGGACTGTCCCTCCAGGCTCCTCTGTCCATGGATTTCTCCAGGCAAGAATATTGGAGTGGATAACCATTCTCTTCTCCAGGGGATCTTTCTGACCCAGAGATTGAACCCTGGTCTTCTGCATTGCAGGAAGATTCTTTAACATCTGAGCCACCAGGCAACCCCTTATCACTTATATGTGGAATCTAAAAAAACAATACAAATGAACTTGTTTACAAAACAGATGTAGACTCACAGACATAGAAAACAAACTTACAGTTACCAAAAGGTATAGTGGGGATGGAGGTGGAAGATAAATTAAGAGTTTGGGATTAACATAATACACAGTACTATATTAAAAAAAAAAAAAAAAAGTAAACAAGGACCTAGAGCATAGCATGGGGAACTACATTCACTTTCCTATAATAACTTATAGTGGAAAAGTATCTGAAGCTGTATACTGGAAACTAACACAATATTGTAAATCAAATATAGTCCAAATTTTTAACCAAGAAAGAAGTATGCATTAGCCTCTTCAAAAACAGCAATGGAAAATATTAACTGATTAATGACAGAAGGGTCTTTCGGTTATTAGAGGAATTTAGAATGAATATCTTTTAAGCATAGAATCAACAGAATTTTTTTTCTTATGGGGATTTGCTTATGGAAAGTTGATAAAGATTAAAATATCTGTAATTCACAAATACCTTTTGATTATAATTTCCTAGTACTCATTAGACTTGAAATAACTTACATCTGGTATTTGGTATTGACAACTATCTATTCTATCTGTCTTTGTGTCACGTCAAGATATCCATTTTGTTTTACTCCTTGAGTAATAAGCTCAGTAGAGGTAAGGCTGAGTAAATAGATAATATTGAAAAGCACAATACTTAAAATTCTAAAGTGATACACTGACATCTAACAAAAATTAGTGTATTCATACTTGATAAACTGTTTAAATACATGTAGTTACTGTTTCCAAAATTTAAGTTATAAAATGTAATAGATTTTAATTTTCTCACAAAATTTTTTCTAAAGTTAATCCAGAAATCTCAGTTTTTATCAGTCAAAGCCTAATCCCAGTTTCCCTCACCTCCTTGGAAATATTATAAATTTTGTAGATATACTGCAAAGAGCTATGATGAGAGGGAAAGGAAAGAGCAGTCTAGACACTGGATGTTTTCCATGTCACATTATCCTTTAATACTATGCAATGAATTCATCTCCAGAGTATAACATTTGGGGATTCAAAATGAACCAAGTTTTGAACTCTGACAGTGTTTTTGAAAAAATATTGCCTAGTGTTTATATTTTTAAAAATCAGTTTGTAGTGAATTAAAATAAATACTTTTCTTTCTTATCAGTTTTGGAAGGAAATTTCAAAATGTCCAGTGCATGACAAAAACACTTGATGTCCAAGCTCTCCTTATTGCCCTGGTCACCAGTGATCTGGTATAGGTTTCAATTTGCTTTGATCCTCTCGATCTTGTAAATCTTTCTTTTTTGCTTTATCTCTTTTGCTATATTATGATTCAGTAATAAAATATTACCTTGAAGATTTCCTGTGAAAACATTTCCGTCTGCGTGCCAATTTGTATAATTTACACAGGTTGTGGGTAAAATAGTTAATACCTTCTGTTGTATGGCATCTAACCTGAGTTCCTGGAAAAATGCGAGTCTAAACTGTTTTGCATAGCATTATCGTACTTATTGTCCAAGTTAGGATACCTTTAAGAGTGAAAGGATAGTAGAAACTGTTAATGATTAAGCCATAATAACAGAAATAAACTATAAGTGTCTCAGGCAAACCAGGACAAAGGACCATCCCATTTAGAGGAAGGTTATAAAATATCACATGACAATATTGTCATAATTGAATATGAACTTTTCTTGAGCTTGCTTATTTTGATACATGTTCTGATATCATTAAAAGGGAAGTGATATATTCCATAACAAACTCTTTAATCTGACTCTCATTGAATTTCAGGCTTCCTAGTCTTCATTCCCTATTAGAATTTTTTTCTTTCTTGAGGTTAAGGAATGGCAGCCTAAAAAAGAAAAAAAAAAGGAAGATTTATAGAAAGATACTTTCACCTGAAAAGACATTTAGCTAGTGTTTATTTATCTGTTTTTGCCTCTGCTTGTTTTTGATGATTGTCTATGTTTGTTAGCCTTGAAACTGACTGGATTAGAATGTAGTTCATATACAGTAAATGTAAAAAGCAGTAATAGCTAATGAATACTAACTAGTATAACTCAGTGTGAGTCAACAGATAATAATTGTAGTTAGTCATTCTATGTATATTATCTTTAATCCTTGTAAAAAACCCTGTAACATACCATTAGCCCCATTTTTGAGATGAAGAAAATGAGGTTTACTAGCTTGCTTAAGGCCACAAAGTTGGAATGAAACAGAACCACTTTCTGAATCTAAATCCCACGATCTTCACACTACAATGTTGACTCACTCCCTCTTTAAGAAGACCCGAGGATTGCCCTTGTCTAGTCTCCATCAGCATCTCAAAGTTTTTCTGGGATGATTAAAGATCTATAATTATAATATAATATTATGTATCCCTTCCAGCAAAAATAAATGCTATTTATTCTATGGAGTGAGTCTCTTCCTCTACCTGTTATGCCTGTTTTGCAAACATGTTTAACCAAACAGAATTACAACAGCCTTCCACAATTGATGGCAGTGTGATATTACTTACTTCCTTAGCAATGATAGTTTTGCAGTGTATAAAGGACTAAAAAAATAATTATTATTTTTCCTAAAAAAAGATTACAGTCCTACTCATTTAATCTCCCCCAAATAGCCATTAGCTATGGCATGTAGAGAACAAATTTTTGGACACCAAGGGAGAAAGGGGGGGTGGGAAGAACTGGGAGATTGGGATGGACATATATGCACACTATTTATAAGATAGATAATTAGTGAGAACATGCCATATAGCACAGGGAACTCTCCTCAGGGTTCTCTGCTGACCTACAGGGGAAGGAAATCTTAAGAAGAGGGGATACATGTATATGTATAACCAACTCACTTTGCTATACAGTAGAAACTAACACAACATTGTAAAGCAACTATACTTCAAAAAAATTAATAAATAAAAATAAAATGGAAAAAAGCAAGAAAGCCAGTAAACACACAAAAATAAACACTGTATGGCAAAAACCACTACAATATTGTAAAGTAATTAGCTTCCAACTAATAAAAATAAATGAAAAAAAAGTAAACTAGAAGATTTGAATTTACATATGTACTTTAATTATAAAACACCAAAAGTTATGTAGTTTTATATTATAATTATATACTTTGCATTAAAGATCAATGAAATTAATCTTGCTTTCGTAATAATTACAAATAGTTTTGAACATTTTAGAGATGGAACCAAATATATAATGACTTAGCTTTAATAACAACAACAAAATAGCCATCTGCTATGGTAGCCAGTTAAAGCCACTTCTTCTGTAGGTATGTCTCTTGTACCCCACAGTTATAGCACCCCGGTTTCCCAGAGCCCTTTTGAGATAAGTAGAAACAGGCCCCAATTACTGTGAAATGTTCATAGGGACACAGTCTGATGAATGGTCATGACATACTGATGAGTATAACCACCGTGACATTGATTAAACACAGCATCAACATCCTCACTAAGGAATCTGCCTTCGTATGCTTGTAACCAGGAAGAATGTATATAAGCATGTCCAACTATTTGCAACCCAATGGACTGTAGTCCACCAGACTCCTCTGTCCTGGGATTCTTCGAGCAAGAATACTGGAGTGGGTTTCCTACTCCAGGGGGTCTTCCCTACCTAGAGATCCAACCCAAGTCTCTGACGTCTCCTGCATTGACAAGAGTGGTTCTTTACCACCAGTGCCACCTGGGACGCCTAAACCTTTGGCATTCTTGTCTTTGTGTGCGTGAGTGCTAAGTTGCTTCAGTCATGTCCAACTCTTAGCAACGCTATGGACTATAGCCTGCCAGGCTCCCCTGACTATGGAATTTTCCAGGCAAGAATACTGGAGTGGGTTGCCATCCCCTTCTCCAGGGGATCTTCCCAACTCAGGAAGAGGGCTAAACCAAAGCCTTCTGTGGGAGCTGAGGTCCAGGAATGTTGGGGACATTGGCACTGAAAATTCTACCAACAGTTCTGTCCATTCCCATCAAGATTGACCCGCAGTCCACCTGCTAATACATTTTAGAGTTGCCCCTGGGCTTCCCTTGTGGTTCAGCTGATAAAGAATCTGTCTGCAATGCAGGAGACCTGATTTCAATCCCTGGGTTGGGAAGATCCTCTGGAGAAGGTAAAGGCTACCCACTCTAACATTCTGGCCTGGAAGAATTCCATGGACTATATAGTCCGTGGGGTCGCAAAGAGTTGGACATGACTGAGTGACTTTCACTTCATTTCTGAGGTCAAAGGGTAGGTATTCCTGTTTTGAGGCATTTGTAATCCATCTTCCTGAAGGCAAAAGTGAAGAATCTTGGTCTCTTTGATAACTGCTTTCTTTCTACCATCTCACAACATTTAGTATGCTGGATTGAAGCATTGATTAGAACAGGCTTTGGTTGTATTGCTCTTCGAATTTGATCCTTCTCCCACCTATTGACATTATCAACATGCTCCTGATTCCAAAAAGTAAAGCCACCCTTGCTTATGTAGTACCAATGCCTCCCATTCAAGTTCTTGATCTATCTGTAGGTCGTTTGTTGATTTGCCATACTTTTTTAAACTTCCTTTATTTACTTACTTAACCAATAAATCATTAAAGCATTTTTAATAATTTATTTTTTTAATTTAAAGCAATAGGCTAGTATAGCATAAAGGACTTTTTCTCCATAAACCACTTGAGAGTAAGTTGCCAAAATGATACCCCATCGCCTCTAAATCTTTATGCCTTGGGAAAGAAACCTCAGTAAGTTTTCTTCTCTGTATTTCCCATAGTGAAAGGTCACACTGCCTTCTCCATAGTCCTGCCACTGTAATTGCTAAGCCCTGGGATATGTATAACTCAGCTTCAGTAGACAATGCTGAAATCTTCTCCAAAGGGGATGTCAGACTTTCTGGAATCATCTTGGGTTTGTCATTGTCTTCATTAAATAATCTTTCTTAGGCTGGTCTCTGTTCCTGCACTTGACAGGAAAGACTGCTAGGATGATCATTTCAGACCCTTATATTCACAATTTGATGTTCTCATTTTCCATTTTCATCCTCCTTGGAAGCTTTGTATCATTTGACCACATTTTTTTTATCTCCCTATACTTTTGAAATTCTGTCTTCATAAATGACTTCATTCATTCACTCAAAAGATATTTATTAATTGCACACTTGTCATGGCCCAGGCCCTATGTTAGTCCTTTCATATCCGATGGTGAATGTGACAGAAAAATCCTTTGCCCTTGTGAAGCTAACATCAAACTGAATTAGTTTTCCTAAATCACATTTTGGATCATATCACTATAGGCTCAAATACTTTTAACACTTTCTTTTAGATTAAAGAAAACTTCATAGTCTTTGATTCAATATCCTCCTATATTAATATCTGTACTTATTTTTCCAGCCTTCTATTACTACCATACCTGACACCAGTGATTTCTAATCAGAGGGCTGAAGACTCTAGGGAACCAAACTATTATGCCATGGATCTATGAACCCATATATTCCTCAATATTAGCCTGAATATACATATATACTCTGCCTATACATCTCATTTCTATAATGTTCAAATATACGAAGATGCTGTGAAAATGCATTCTAATGTGAATTTAGAGTAACTTGTCTTCATGTATAATTTTCTATAAAATATTACTAAAAGTACAATAATTATCATGTTGGGCAGGGAGTGGGAAACTTTTTTGATGTATACAAGTATACCTAAGTTTCCAAAAGTCTTAATTCCAGCAAATTTGGGCAATTTTATCCCTAACTACCCTGCTTTCAAGGTTTTGTTAGTATTCAGTGGCTGTGGCTTACTTTTTCCTTTAGAAACCTCACCCAAGGTTCCATTTTTATTTAAAAAATCTCCTGCTGTAAGGTGTCTTTTCTTACCATAATTTTTCCTAGCTATCATTTCTTATGGTTGTCCTAGTCCAGAGTGAAATAGACTATATTTTACTGTCTTTGTACACCTGAAATGCCTAACATAGTACTGGCACATCATCCAAGCAGAAAAACTTGTCAAATTGACATAAAGAAAGAATCAGCATCAATAAATGTGTAACATAAGACTATGGCACCAGAGTCAGTAGAAATAAGGTGATACATTTCAAGTATTGTTTAGTTTGTTGAAAAAAATTTCCATGAATCCATCATTATGCTACTTTAGAGCTTTTGGAACTGTGGAATTCATCCTGCTTTTAAACTATTTTTAGCCCTTAAACCAACTGCCCAAGAGGCTGAATAAGTTCATGTTTATTTTACCTGCACAAAAATTTTTCTCTTAAAGAGGATTAATATAATAATCTACTTCTAAACAGTATTGCCTGATTAATGTATTTCTATGAAGGACTAGCTTATGAGAGTTGAAGCAGGGCTCAGACTTGGTACTTATTATCATTACTTATCCTACAACTTCAATAGATTCTTAAGTTATTATTGAGCACAAAAACCCTCTTTTATCTCTATATTCCCTACACCTTCACATATAATGTGTGTTCAAAGAACCTAGTAAGTGACTATATTCATGGATCCGTCACAAGAGAGGCTCTATGCTGACCAAGGAGCAAAACACGACCCTGCACCATAATGACTCACTATCAAAGATAAGATAGACTTGCACTTATATAAGACAAATATATTTAATCTCTTTGTTCCACTTCTTTCTTCCATTTTATCAGAATTCTATGATGCATTTTTTCTCACTCTATTCACAAAAGTATAACAAGTTTTGATAAAAAAAAAAAGAAAAAGAAAAAAAAGATAAGTGTCTTCCTTGGTAACCAGCTTTCAAATTACCGAGTACTTTTAGATCTGATAATTACAAAGGTGTACACCTGAGAACAGGAAGCTGAAAAGAAATCCTTGGAGAACTTTCAGAATATGATTTTGGTCAATATATACATATATATATATACACACACACACACAGGCTTCCTTGGTGGCCCAGACGGTAAGGTATCTGCCTGCAGTGCAGGAGTGAAGTGAAAGTCAGTCATGTTGGACTCTTTGCGACCCCATGGACTATACAGTCCATGGAATTCCCCAAGCCAGAATACTGGAGTGGGTAGCCTTTCCTTTCTTCAGGGGATCTTCCCAACCCAGTGATTGAAACCAGGTACCCTGCATTGCAGGCAGATTCTTTACCAGCTGAGCCACAAGGGAAGCCCAATAATACTGGAGTGGGTAGCCTATCCCTTCTCCAGCTGATCTTCCCAACCCAGGAAACGAACCTGGGTCTCCAGCATTACAGGCAGATCCTTTACCAACTGAGCTATCACGAGACCCAGGTTCAATCCCTGGGTCAGGAAGATCCCCTGGAGAAGGAATTGGCAACCCACTCCAGTATTCTTGCCTGGAAAATTCCAAGGACAGAGGAGCCTGGCAGGCTACAGTTCATGGGATCGCAAAGAGTCGGACATGACCGAGCAATAACTTTCACTTTCTTTTCTATGTATATATTTATATAACTGATATATATATATATATATATATATATATATATATATCAATTAAAGGAAACCAGTAATGGAAAGTTCTGACATCATTTTCCCTCGACGTATATATCTGTGATTTATGTATGTTAAAGGATGGGTTATTATCAGTTGAGAGTCAAGACATCATTTCTCTGCCAGTTTAGAGACTAATAATTGTAGTTTAACAGGGAAATTATCTCAAAATTATAAGTGATGTTTCAGCAAAAAGAAAAAATTCTCTCCTTGTCATAATGCTAATAGAGTACTGAAGAAAAAAATCATGAGTCCCAAATAAGAGAGACTTTTTAAGGGAAGGGTGTAAAAAGGCAAGAACTGGTGCTCTTTACCCCAGATGTGACCCTGACTCAAAGCAGCCTGGTGGGACTCATTGTAACCATCTCCCTGCCGACAACAGAGCCAGGGACAGGATTTGGGAAGTCCCAGAAGCAAGAAATGGAACCACTTTCAGAATAATAGTCACAGAAATTTGGAAACTAACACCTCATGGCAGTAGGGTTAGGAAATATTCCTTAAGTTCAATTGATTCCATCATCAGACAAGCTATTTTTAAAAATGTTTTTTAAAGCCATATAGTCTTACTGGGGTGCGGTCCTTATTTCCTCCTTCCTTTATCTTGGCAGAACATCCCTGTAATTGGTTTCCCACAAGGAAATGCCAAATCCTAACATCAGACAGTTAGACTAAGAACAAATAAAACTTCTTCCACATTTTCCTTCACAGATTAATCATTATTGCTATTCCCCATTAGATTTGTAAGAATGTACCAATTATTTGGGCTTCCCAGGTAGCTCAGTGGTAAAAAATCTGTCTGCCAATGCAGGAGACACAGAAGACAAGGGTTCGATCCCTGGGTCCAGAAGATCCCCTGGAGAAGGAAGTGGCAACTCACTCCAATCTTCTTGCCTAGAAAATTCCATGGACAGAGGAGACTGGTGGGCTACAGTCCATGGGGTTGCAAAGAGTCAGACACAACTGAATGACTGGGCATGCATGCACACACCCAATTACTTAGCACACTTCTAACCATTTGAACATGTATTTTTAAAGATCTCAGCTTTTGTCAAAATCCAATGAAAGGGAGATTAAGAATGATAGTAAATGGGACTATTAACTAGTTATACTTCAAAGGTCATCAGGCCTAATCAAAAGTGAAGATTTTTCAAGACAGAGCTGTCTTCTGGCAGCTCCTCAAATAGACTTTCGGGCTGCGAGGCACAGGATGGAGAGGTGGTCTTGGAATCTAGAGGGTCCACTTCAGGATGAATCATAATAGGTGAGAAAGATGCCCAGGGAGAAAGGCAATCTTTCAAGAAATCGGGATTTACAAACAAGCTCTGCTCACACTGAGAATCAAATAAGGAGCAAGGACAGTCCTTAGCCACAGGTGTGAGTCATAAGCAGACTGAACTTACCATTGACTGTCTTTCCGGTCACCAAACCTTTGTTAAATTGTTATGAATCATTTAACCCTAGTCCTAGGATGTTGTGTGATTTCTCCCTATTACTTAAAAAAAAGCAAAAGAAGACATTCTTCTTTTAAATTTCACCCTGACACTCACTCCACATTGGATAAGCCACAGTTCTCTGCTTCTGTTCATAGCAAGATGAACCAGGAAGAATATTCAGACTCACATTTGCAGCAATATTAGTGCTTTCCACCTCCAAGAGAAGGGGCAGAAAGACTTTCTAGAAAAATGCTGCTTTCTCTCTCTTTCTCATTCTTCCGTTAAAAGTACACTCTGAATATCCACACGTTTATTAATATTACTACTATTATTATGTGAAAAATGAATTACACTCAGTCACTAAAAAGACCCAATGATGTGCTAAGGAGGTAAGGTAAATTTCGTTAGATTTTATGGTACATTATCAAAGCTCCTAAACTCCAAAACATAAAGTTGGACATCATTAATGATTTCAACGGGTTAGCAAGTTTAAACAGATTCAGGTATATGTTCTAATAACAAATCATTATTTATCTAAATCCAAGTAAATATTAGAGAAAGAAATGGTAACCCACTCCAGTATTCTTGCCTGGAGAATCCGACAGAGGAGCCTGGTGGGTTACAGTCTCAGGGATTGCAAAGAGTCAGACACAACTGAGTTCACACGCACAGGTAAATATCATCTACTAACCTATGTCCAAACAAGGTGTCATACTTTACTTGATTCTTTAAGCAAATCACATTAAACTTAAAGGATGCCTCCCAGGGAATATGCTGAAACACCTGTTTTCTTAAGCAGCATGTTCTCGGCGAGAAATTCCAAGTAGGTAAATAGGACATGAGAACATTTTATAATTTGTGCCAAGGTAAAACTAGAAACTATCTCCTAAATTAAGCTAGATGAAAACAGAAATATGTGACACGTTTGTCTATTAATAAATGTATGTTGTTAATTTAGGTGATCTCTATTTGTCCAAAACAGTTTGATTTAATCTGATCTTATAAAATATATGTTATTGAGTTGATGCCAAGCCCTATTTCCTGATGTACTCTAATTTTTTAATGCTGGAAAAATTCAGACAAAAAATATACTATAATATAGTATTGTTTTTATTTTTGGCTTATTTTTTATAGAATGTTATAGCAAAATAATATGGGCCCAGAAAAAGCTAAATTTTAAGATTAGCATGTTTAATACCTAATGTAGTATTGCATTACTTTTAGTTTTTGCATTTTTAATTTATTTTATTTTTAAAGAACACTCCACTGAGATGTGATGGACATACAAAAAGCTATAATAATAGATAAACAACAAGGTCAAACTATATAGAACAAGGAACTATACTCAATGTCTCCTAATGATCTATGATGGAAAAGAATCTGAAAAGGTATAAACATATACCAGAAGTGAAAGTCAAAGTGCTAGTTGCTCAGTCATGTCTGACTCTTTGTGACCCCATGGACTGTAGCCTGCTAGACTCCTTTGTCCATGGAATTCTCCAGGCATGACTAACGGAGTGGGTATCATTCCCTTCTCCAGGGGATCTTCCCAACCCAGGGATCAAACCCAGGTCTCCTGTATTACAGGCAGTTCTTTCCATCTGAGCTACCAGGGCAGCCTATTTCAATGTGCGTGTGTGTGTGTGTGTGTGTGTGTGTGTGTGTGTGTGTATATATATATATATATATGAATCACATTGCTGTGCACTTGAGTTAACACAACACTGTAAATTAACTATACTTTAATTAAAAATGTTTTTTTAAAAACTAAACATATTCAATATATACAACTTAATGAATTTGGCAATAAGAATATACTGTGAAGCCATTACCATGATGAAAGTTATAAACTTATGAATCACCTCTAAAATTTTCTCCCCTCCCTCTTTATTTATAATATTTTTTTTGTAGTAAGAGAACTTAATATAAGATACATTTTCTTAGCAAATTTTTAAGTAGGCAATATAGTGTTGCTGACTACAGTCTCAATGTTGTACAATAGATCTCTAGAACTTTTTCATCTCATGTAACTTAAACTTTGTACCCTTTGACCAACGCCTCTCCATCTCCCCCTCCCAAGCCCCTATAACCAAAATTCTACTCTCTGGTTCTATGAGTTTGACTATTTTAGAATATTTATAAAAATGAGATCATGCAGTATTTGTCTTTCTGTGACTGGTTTACTTTATTTAGCATAATGTCCTTCCCTAGTGGTGGTTTAGTCACTAAGTTGTGTCCAACTCTTTGTGACCCTATGGACTGTAGCCCACCAAGCTTCTCTGTCTATGGGATTTTCCAGGCAGGAATACTGGAACAGGTTGTCATCTCCTTCTCCAGGGGTTCTTCCTAACCCAGGGATCAAACTCAAGTCTCCTGCATTGCAGACAGTCTCCTACACTGCAAGAGGAGCCTTTACCAACTGAGCCACAAAGGAAGCTCATTGTTCCCCAGGTCCATCCATGTCATCAATGCTTTTTTTAAAGCTGAATAATATTCCTTTGTATGTGCATATCAATTTTAAAAATTGAGGTATAATTGACATATAATGTATTAGTTTCAGATGTATGACATGATTCAATGTTTATATATATTGTGAAATGATCACCACAATAAATCTAGTTAACATTCATCAACCATGCATGTGGGTGTGCAAAGTCACTTCAGTCGTGTCCGACTCTATGCAACCCTATGGACTATAGCTCACCAGTCTCCTCTGTCCGCAGAATTCTCCAGGCAAGAATACTGAAGTAGGTTGCCATGCCCTCCTCCAAGGAATCTTCCCAACCCAGGGATCAAAACCGTCTCTTACCATCTTCTGCATTGGCAGGCAGGTTCTTTACCAGTAGCTCCACCTGGGAAGCCCCTTCATCAACTGTGTGCTGTGTGTGTGTGTGTGTGTGTGTGTGTGTGTGTGTGTATTAGTTGCTCAGCCAGGTCCAACTCTTTGTGACGGCATGGACTGTAGCCCACCAGGCTCCTTTGTCCATGAACTTCTCCAGGCAAGGATACTGGAGCAGGTTGTGATTTTCTTCTCCAGATTTTTACAAATATTTTTCTTGTGATGCTAACTTCTAAGATTTACTCTCTTTGCAACTTTCAAATATATGATGATGTATTATTAACTATAGTTTCCATGCTATACATTACCTCCCCATGACTTAGTTTTCCTCATAACTAGAAGTTTGCTTCTTTTGACCACCTTCACTCATTTCACCCCATCCCCTACCCTCTGCGTCTGGCAACCACCGGTGTGTTCTCTGTATCGATGAGCTTTTTCATGGTTGCAGTTGTTATTCTTTGTTTTAGATTCCACACATAATTGAGAAATTAATCTAAAATGTTCGTGCAATGTACTGTGAAGTTAATCTAGAATGCTTCTCTAACCTACCTTCTTTTGTCCTAATCCTACTGTCACAGAAGTTGCCGCACTAAATGACATCTTTACTTGCAAACTCTTCTGACTCCTCTCCCAGGCTGTCATGTCTGGATGTCTCTTATTTTGTCATGTTTGTCTTTCTTTGCCAGACTTAGAGACAGTTAGCACAATACTTTCAAGGTCCATCCATGTTGTC
Organism: Odocoileus virginianus; assembly: GCF_023699985.2. Lineage (NCBI taxonomy): Eukaryota > Metazoa > Chordata > Mammalia > Artiodactyla > Cervidae > Odocoileus > Odocoileus virginianus. The sequence goes on along the minus strand of NC_069681.1, from coordinate 58,943,129 downwards.
CCAAATGGAAATATTTTTGTCTTTTTTATGGCTGAATAATATCCCATTGTAAATGTGTGTGTGTACATATAAACACACAGCATGACTATCCACTCCAGTATTCTGGCCTGGAGAATCCCATGGATGGAGGAACCTGGCAGGCTACAGTCCATGGAGTCACAGAATCAGACACGACTTAGTGACTAAGCACAACACATATATACATCACATCTAAAAAATCCATTTATCTATTGATGTGCACTTCTATTTCTTCCATGTCTCGGCTATCATAAATAATGTTCCAATAAATACAGGGTTGTATATACTTCAAGTTAATGTTTGCATTTTCTTTAATTAAATACCTCAAAGTGGAATTATGGGATCATATGGTAGTTCTATTAACATTTTTTCCAGTTTTGCTGAGATATCACTAACGTACAGCGTTGCATGAGTTTCGGATGTGCAGCATAATGATTTGACTCACATATATGGAGAATCGATGATTCTCCACTGTAAGTTTAGTTCACATCAATCAAATGTTTGCCTCCTCAGTACTGCCTGTTATCTTCTGTTGTTGTTTCTAACAACTGTTCTCCAAGGTGTGAAGTGACATCTGATTGTGGGTTTAAGATGCATTTTCCTAATGATGAGAGATATTGACTAACTTTCATAGACTTGTTAGAAATTTGTACATTCTCTTTGGTGAAACATGTATTCAGATCATTTGCTCATTTTTATTTTCTTTTTAATTAATTTATTTTAATTAGGGGCTAATTACTTTACAATATTGTGGTGGTTTTTGCCGTACATTGACATGAGTCCATTTGCTCATTTTTATATTAAATTATTTGCTTTTTTGCTATTGCATTTGGGAGTTTCTTACACATTTTGGCCAGTAAACCCTTATCAGATAGATGGTTTGCAAATATTTTCTTCCATTCTGTAGACTGATTTCACTTTGCTGACTTGGTTTTGTTTTCTGTTTTGTTTCTGTGTAGAAGCTTTTCAGCTCAATATGATCCCACTTGTCTCTTTTTGTTTTTGTTGTTGATGCTTTTGGTATTACCTCTAAGAAATCATTGTTAAGTCCAATATCTAGAAGCTTTTAATATTGTTTTAGTTTTACAACATCCCAATGTGCTCCTTAATTATTTTAGTGCATTTAGATTGTGTATTTCCTAACTATTTTTTGTAAAAGTCTAACTTTACATCTTTTACATCTTTTAACACTCTAGTCACCATGAGGTTAATATAGAATGCTTTTCTAACCTACTTTCTTTTGTCCAAATCCTTCCATCACAGAATTTGTCACACTAAATTACATCTTTACTTGCAAATTCTTCTGAGCTGTCTCCCAGATGGCCATTTCTGCATGTCTCTTATTTTGAGTATGTCCCATAACACTTCACACAGTGCTTTACATATAACTGATACTCACTAAAATTTTTTGGTAAACAAATGAATAAGCTAATTAATGCTTTAATTAATTAAGGGCCTGGAATTGAGCCATTTTAAGATCCCATAAACAACAAAATGAATATTTTTTAGTAGCACTTTATAGGAGTATGCATGTGCTTTATAGGAAAGACAGGAAGCTCTCTTAGTACTTTACGATGCTTTCAAAAGGCCAAAAAAAAAAAAGGACAAACAATAATCCATATATCAAAACTAATTTTATTTGATCATCAGATTGATTAATTTGGTTTAAATATATACTGTTCTTAATTTTTTTAAGTTAAAAGTTCTTTTTAACATTTAAATGTGTCTCCCCTTATACTTGATGAATGAATGATTCAATTAATTAACCAAACTAGAATTCCTCTTATGTTCACTAGTCTTTGCTTTCTTTTTTAACTTTTATTTTTATTTGAGTATAGTTGATTAATGATGCTGTTTTAGTTTCAGGTGCAAAGGTATTCAGTTATACATATACCTGTATCTATGCTTTTTCAAATTCTATCCCCATTTAGGTTATTACAGAATATTGAGTAGAGCTCCCTTTGCTATGCAATAGGTCCTTGTTGGCTATTTATTTTAAATATAGTTTGTGTGTATGCCAATACCAAACTCCATATGTGTGTGTGTGTGTGTGTGTGTGTGTTTTAGAAAGCATAACTAGCCAGAAAAAGAAAAGTGTTTTTGCCCAAAACACTCCCAAGTGCTTGATATCAATGTTCATGATCTGAGAGTCACATCTTCAGTGATGGTTTGATTTTGTTGGTACAGAGAGTGTACTCCTGTGACAAAACCATAAATGGCCTGTTGAGATGGAATCTTGAGTATCTTAAGACTGTTTAAAATAAATATTTCCAACTTTGAGTTTAGCGACTTTCAAAGCAGATGTCTTCTATCAGAGAAAAGTAGCAGATTTTTTTCCTTAACTTGGCAGGCACATTTGTATTTTCTATACTGTCAGTTCCCTAACAAGGAAGGGTTTTTGGTTTTTTGTGTTTTTTTTTTTCCACAGTTTAGAGTTGTCTTCTAAAAGATAGAGGTAATAGGGTACACTGGTAAGGACATGAACTTTCACAGCGGGCAGTACCGAGTTCCAATGTCAGATCACATAATAACAATGGCTGCCATTTGTGAAGGGGCCTTCCCAGCTGGTAAAAAACCCACCTGCCAATGCAGGAGACATAAGAGATACGGATTCAGTCCCTGGGTGGAGAGGATCCTTAGCGTGAGGGCATGGCAACCCACTCCAGTATTCTTACCTGAAGAATCCCATGGACAGAGGAGCCTGGCGGTCTACAGGCCATGGGGTAGCAAAAGAATCAGATAAAACTGAAGTGACTTAGCAGGCACGCACCATTCGTGGAGAGCTTACTAGCTGCCTAGCTTTGGGATGATATTCTTTACATGAATTATTTCACTTAGTTCTCACAACTTAGAAAATATTATCAAACATATTCTTTTTTGCATGAGGAAACTAATATTTAAAGCACCAAGTAAAATTTTTGAGTACACTCAGCTGGTAAATTGAAAGACAGCATTTGAATCCATGTCTATTTAATTCCAGAGCCCGTATTTTAACCATTGCAATCTTAAATGCCTACTAAGTGTGACCTTGGTCAAGTTCTTCCACATGACCGCATCTTGTTAGGTTATTGTGGAGATTCTATAAATCAGCAAGTGTAAAATACTCAGGATGGTGCTTGGTACAAAGTAAGCTCTCAAACTGTAACCTAGAAATAATTGTTATTCTTGTTTTTAACAGTCAGTTGTTTGCTAGACAATTAGAAAAGAAGGAAAAATAATCTCTTATATTGACCCACAAATTTACTCATTACTTTGTATAATTCTAAATTTCCATCTGGTATTTCTCTTTAGTCCAAAGAACTCCTTTAACTTTTCCTGTGGGATGGATTTGCTGGCAACAAACTATCTCCACTTTTGCCTTTCCAAAATTTTATTTTTCATCTTTATTGAACTATAGTTGATAAAAGTTTAGCTTATTTAAGTTGTGTACATTGTGGTAATTTGATCTATGTATACATTGCGAGAGGATTCCCTCCATCTAGTTAATACATACAAAACCTGACATGTTTGTCTTTACTGTGTGTGAGAACATTTAATTTCTACCTCCTTAGCAAATTTCAATTATATAATATAGTGTAATTAACTATAGTTACCATGTCTTATGATACGACCTCAGAACTTATTCATCTTATAGCTGAATGTTTGTACCCTTTTGCCAGGCTCTCTTATTTCTACTACCTCCAGGCCTTGGCAACTACCTTTCCACTCTGTTTCTAAAAGTTTGATATTTTTTAGATTCCATATATAATTGATACCATGAAGTGTTCATCTTCTATCTGGTTTGTTCCACTTAGCAGAATACCCTCAATATCCATCCCTGTTGTTGAAATTGGCACAATTTCTCTTTTTCATGTCTGAAAAATATTCCATTATATATATATATATCGCACATCTTCTTTATTCATTCATCTACTGATGAACACTTAAGTTGTTTCCACATCTTGGTTATTGTTGAATAATGCTGCAATTAGCATGGGAATACAATATCTCTTTGATATCTTGTTTTCATTTCCTTTGGATATATACCCAGAAGTGAGATTGTTGGATCATTTGGTAGTTCTATTTTTAAATTTTTTGAGAAACCTCCATACTGTTTTCATAGAGGCGGCACCGATTTATATTTCTATAAAATTTTCTTTATTTTGCATTTGTTTTTGAAGGATGCTTTTATAGAATATAGACTTGTAAATTTACAGGTTTTAAAATTTTTTTTTCGGTACTTTAAAAATGTCATTCCATTATTTCCAGCTTCCTTTGTTTCACATAACTGACTGTTCAAACATTTGACTAAATGTATTCCTTTTATTGTTTCTCTGCATGTAATGTGTCTTTCCTTCTGGCTATTTTTAAGGCCATATTTCTGGTTTTCAAAAAACATACCAAGGTGTACTGTTTATTCTGTTTGGGCTTTGGTGAATTTCTAAAATCTTTGTGTTAGTGTTTTTCATCAAATTTCAAAAAATTTTGCCCAGTATTCCTTTAGGTAATTTTTTTCTCTCTCATCCCTGTCTTCTTTCCTTCTCAGACTCTAAGCACATGTATTTATGTTTGACCACTTGAATCTGTCATATAAGATTAAAGTTTTGTACAGTTTTTTCAAGCATTTTTTCTTCGTGCTTCAGTTTTGTTTATTTTGCAAAGCTTTTGCAAATTATTTACTTAACATTAATTGATAAGTTCATTGGCATATTTTAGCACATTATTAATCCCTAGAATTATAGAAAATACGCAGATCATGTATATTAGCATTTTCTTTTTAAATTGGAGTTTGTTTCCCAGGGCTAAAGATATTTGTTTTCCTTATTGATCAAGTAATCTGTGCTTCAGTTTTAATAATTTCTATTCACCTTTCTTCAAGTTTGCTGATCCTGTATTCTGCATTGTTCAATCTGCTGTTAATCCCAAGAATGTTTTTTAAATTCCGGGTGTGGGAATGGCTACCCACTCCAGTATTCTTGCCTGGAGAATTCTGTGGACAGAAGAGTCTGGCGGGCTACAGTCCATGGAGTCACAGAGAGTCAGACACAACTGAGCAACTAACACTACTACTACTATTATATTTTTAAATTCTAGGTATAGTATTTGTTTCTTTTCCAGAGTTTCCACATCTCTCCTAAATTACCCATTTCTTCATGCATTTTCCTGAAAACCCTTTAATATATTTATCATTATTTTAAAGCCCTGACTACCAGTGTCAGCATCAAAGTGATCTATAGGCCTCTTTCTATTGATACTTTTCTTGACTATGAGTCACATTTTCCTGTGTTTAATAATTTTTAATAATTAATAATTAATTTTAATGCATGTTTAACAATTTAAAAGTTTAGATTGAGCATTGTGTATGATGACACGTAGAGATTCTGTATTCTGCAGCTTTCTCTGAAGAATATTAAGGGTCTCTTTTTAGCAGGATGCTAAATTATCAGTAGATCACTGTGATTCTGTAAATCTTTGGTTTTAATTTTGAGCTTTCTTGGAGTATCTGTTTCAGTCAGTTCTGAGATGTGATTCTCACTCCTAATGCGTGGCCCTGCTGGGGTTTTATTAGAAAGTTCAAGCTGTTTACCAAGCCCTGTTAACTTGGTAGGACTTGAATGTCAAGTCACACCCCCTCAGAACTAAGCAGATGCTGAAACCTCTATTCCACTCTTTCAGGTTTCCTGCATTGATTTGCACTGGAAATGCTGTCCTCTTACTTCCCATTTGTGCAACTCAGATATTAGTGAAGAATCTGAAGGGAGTTTATGTGCAGATTTGAGATGATTGCTTCATTTGAGGAATGTTTTCTTCCATTTCCAGCTGCTACAGCAACTCTGATTCTGATACTTGACTTCTCAGCACAGAAAGGACTTCAACTCTCTGACTGAGTTCTAGACCTTTAGGCTAAATGGACTGGGTATTGCCCTGGAAAGAAAAGCCAGAATAATACACATCTGACGCAGTTTATTATCTTTATTTCAAGACGTGGCATGTCACCTACTCATGATATTCGATATAGTGTTTTAGGCTATCATTACCTTTAAATATAGCTGTGGAAATTAATACTCATAAAACCAGAGTCAGAAAAAAAAAATCAACCAGTATTTACCAAGTGCTGTGAAAAAACTATTGCTGTTGTTTAGTAACTAAGTCATGTCCAATGCTTTGCAACCCTATAGACCCTAGCCCACCAGGCTCCTTTGTCCATGGGATTCTCCAGGCAAGAATACTGGAGTGGGTTGCCATTTCCTCCTCTAGGGAAATCTTCCCAACCCAGGGATTGAACCCATGTCTCCTGCATTGGCAGGCAGGTTCTTTACTGCTGAGCTATAAGAAAACCCTGAAAAACCTATGCAGAGTACCTAAAACACACTTTGTTATAAAAATTATAAAAGCAATCAAAACCTTGTGAAAATGACTAAACAGAAATATGAGGAGCATTACCATGTGAACTAGAACTTGAAAAATGAGAGGAGAAACTCATGACAAAGGAAGATAGTACCCAGATATGGGAATAAACATAACCAAAATCTGGAAAGCAAAATGGCATGAAACAGAGAGATCAGCTTAATTGGGGTAATGGAAAAGACAGGAGATTAAGTTTATTAAGCAGGGTCAGATAAGGATTAAGAGTGTCAAATATTACGTGGAGGAGTTTGACCTTGCCAACAGCACATTTTCCAAGTATAGAAAATAGTAAATGGAAAATATTATCCTTAAAATACATTTAATGGAAAGTTTAGTTGTTCTATTGCATCCAACTATTTGCAACCCCATGGACTGCAGCACGTCTGGCTTTCCCATCCATCACCAACTCCTGGAGCTTGCTTAAACTCATGTTCCTCGAGTGGGTGATGCCATCCGACCATCTCATCCTCTGTCTTCCCCTTCTCTTCCTGCCTTCAATCTTTCCCAGCATCAGGGTCTTTTCCAATGAGTCAGCTGTTCACATTAAGTGGCCAAAGTATTGGAGTTTCAGCTTCAGCATCAGTCCTTCCAATGAATATTCAGGACTGATTTCCTTTAGGATTGGCTGGTTTGATCTCCTTGCAGTCCAAGGGACTCTCAAGAGTCTTCTCCAACACCGTGGTTCAAAAGAATCAATTCTTCGGTGCTCAGTTTTCTTAAGAGTCCAACTCTCACATCATACATGACTACTGGAAAAACCAAAGCTTTGACTAGAAGGACCCTTGTTGGCAAAGTAATGTCTCTCCTTTTTAATATGCTAAGTTGGTTGTAGCTTTTCTTCCAAGGAGCAAGCATCTTTTAATTTCGTGGCTGCAGTCACCATATGCAGTGATTTTGGAGCCCAAGAAAATCAAGTCTCTCACTATTTCCACTCAGTTCAGTTCAGTTCAGTCGCTCAGTCATATCCAACCCCTTGTGACCCCATGAATCGCAGCACGCCAGGCCTCCCTATCCATTGGTTCCCCACCTATTTGCCATGAAGTGATGGGACCAGATGCCATGATCTTAGTTTCCTGGATGTTGGGTTTTAAGCCAACCTTTTCACTCTCCTCTTTCACTTTCATCGAGAGGCTCTTTAGTTCTTCTTCACTTTCTGCCATAAGGGTAGTGTCATCTGCATGTCTGAGGTTATTGATATTTATCCCAGCAATCTTGATCCCAGTTTGTGCTTCATCCAGCCCAGCATTTCACATGATGTACTCTGCATATAAATTAAACAAGCAGGGTGACAATATACAGCCTTGACGTACTCCTTTCCTGATTTGGTACCAGTTTGTTGTCTCATGTCCAGTTTTAACTGTTGTTTCTTGACCTGCATACAGATTTCTCAGGAGGTAGGTCAGGTGGTCTGGTATTCCCATCTCTTTAAGAATTTTCCACAGTTTGTTGTGGTGCACACAGTCAAAGGGAAGACATGTTTGTATTATCATAACGACTGCATGTATGTGTGCTAAGTCTCTTCAGTCATGTCTGACTCTTTATGACCCTAGCCCTCCAGGCTCCTCTGTCCATGGGATTCTTCAGGCAAGGATACTGGAGTGGGTTGCCATGCCCTCCTCCAAGAGATCTTTGGATCCAGGGTTTGAACCTGGTTTTTTATGTCTTCTGCATTGGCAGGCAGGCTATTTACCACTAGCGCCACCTGAAAAGCCACTATTATCATAGTTTTACTTGTTACTATTTCTGGAGTTTTTCTTAATAAAAAAGAAAAAAGCACAGTATACTTAAGCAGCAGGGGGGAAAGAATCTATAGTTAATGGGAGCTTAATTATTATGATACTAGTGGGGATAATTATTCTGATAAAATATGAAAGGTAAGATGTTTTGCACAGCATAACTTCTTGCATTTACTCCTTTTTAGAGCATGCTTTTACTCTGGTGGAGTCAGGTACTTTTCTTAAAAAACTTTTTATTTTGCCTGGAGAAGCCTGTGGACAGAAGCCTGGGAGGCCACAGCCCATAGGTTCACATAGAGTCAGACACGACTGAAGTGACTTAGCATGCATGCACAGCCAATTAATAAATATGTTGTGATAGTTTCAGGTGAATAGTGAAGGGACTTAGCCGAACATATATACATGTATCCAATCTCCCCCAAACTCCCCTCCCAGACAAAGTCATTTTAAGCAGTACCCACTGAAGGAGACATGAAATGGACATCTATTTTGTGTACTGGATTGTACAAATTTACCTTTTGTGAATTCCTTTATTTAGAAAGCCATTTATTATTTAATCAATATGAATTCAGCATCTACCACACCCAGGCATTATTCCAGGAACACGGCAAGGTAGATGATGTTTCATCCTTCTTGGAGCCTTCATTTTAGTGCTTGCTTCTTACTCTGCTCTCTGCCTCCTGGAGGCCACTGGCTTGCTGCCCATCCTTGTTCCTTGAGACTGACACCCAATCCAGCCTGTTTCAGTTTGAAACCTCAGCGTCTCTGTCTTCTCTCCTCTTTTTTTTCACTTTTGTATAACATTGGAGAACTCCCAGAGTAAGACCTAGACTTTCAGAGGTGCTACTGTTATGTCTTAGCTTTCCTGATCAACAGTGTCAAGTTGGTCTCAGCCTCCTAGTGAAAGTCATTCAGTCATGTCTGACTCTTTGTGGCCCTATAAACTGTAGCCCACCAGGCTCCTTTGTCCTTGGGATTTTCCAGGCAAGAATACTGGAGTGCCATCCCCTTCACCAGGGGATCTTCCTGACCCAGGGGTCGAACCCAGATCTGCTGTACTGTAGGTGGATTCTTTCCCTTTTGAGCCACTGGGCCTCCTAAGTTGGACCCAAGCCCAAGACCTTGTTGAGGATTGGGGAAAAAAAGTCACTGGGAATTAACTTACTTTATTTTAAACAAACCAGTGATTATGTTGATGAACAGATTCTATTTTAAGACATAGTAAGGATTTTCTATGACATAAGTTGTATAATCCCCACAAAGTTTTCCCTCAGTCCATTAACTCAGTGCCTCCTCTTCGATGTTATCTCCTTTTTTGAAATAAAGCAATAACCAGGGAGCCATCATGCAATTTTATTATTTTATTGCTCTTTCACAGGAGGAACAAACAGTGATGAAATGGATCCTAATGTTCTTGGAATTAAATTATTTATTGAAGCTGAAATTTTTAATATAATACTGTACAACTCCAAGTCAAGATAGATCCCAAAGTGATAGAATGTATTATTGCGCTTTTATCATCTTGTATTCTGGTATATCAGTGACCTACATGTACATTTCAAGAGAAGCTCTGAACCAGAGTCCAATGCTGGCAGCAGAGAAGATAACTCAGGGCTTCTGAATCCTATTCTTTGCTGGCTTGATTTTTAGAAATCAGTTTTACCGTGGGCTGACTGCACTGTTATCTACAATGTCAGATATTTCAGTACTTTGCTCTGGACTTGCCTTGCCTACAGACTTCAAGGTGTGATGAGATAATGAATTCACATAGTGTTCATTGACAGGATATAGCATTTAGCCCATTCAGTGGATTTTCTATTACTAGTGGCAAAGAAGCTCTCATTACAAAAAGAAACTTGAATACAACTATGTTAATTTAGCTGAAATATCTTAACAAGTTACATAAAAATATTCTAAGTAATAGTCAACCTGCCAAGAAAAATATTTATGAGAACAAGAAATTATATTTCACTTTCTTTTTTAAAAAGGAAATAGTTTCTTCTATAAATCAAGAACACATTTCAGAGTAAAATGTCTGAGTGGAACAATTAGCATCTTCTGAATCTTAGCTAACAACAAAGAAAGGTGGCATAGTGGTAAAAAAATCTGTCTACCAATACAGGAAGTGAAAGAAATGGATATTCAGTCACTGGGTTGGGCAGATTCCCTGGAGGAGGAAATGGCAACCCACTCTGGTATTCTTGCCTGGAAAATTCCATGGACAAAGAAGCCTGGCAGGCTACAGTCCATGGGATCGGAAAGAGTAATATTAAGACTTTTAAGTTTCTTTTTCACAGTGGGCCTTATTTTCTCCTTTATATCCCAGATCTATAGTTAACAATAATATTTTGTGTACATTATTTTTATTGGAATATAGTTAATGTATGATATAGTTGATAATCATGATGGTGTGATCACTCACCTAAAGCCAGACATCCTGGAATGTGAAGTTAAGTGGGCCTTACTTAGAAAGCATCACTACGAACAAAGCTAGTGGAGGTGATGGAATTCCAGTTGAGCTATTTCAAATCCTGAAAGATGATGCTGTGAAAGTGCTGCACTCAATATGCCAGCAAATTTGGAAAACTCAGCGGTGGCCACAGGACTGGAAAATGTCAGTTTTCTTTCCAATCCCAAAGAAAGGCAATGCCAAAGAATGCTCAAACTACCTCATATATGCACTTATCTCACACACTAGTAAAGTAATGCTCAAAATTCTCCAAGCCAGGCTTCAGCAATACATGAACCATGAACTTCCAGATGTTCAAGCTGGCTTTACAAAAGGCAGAGGAACCAGAGATCAAATTGCCAACATCTGCTGGATCATCGAAAAAGCAAGAGTTCCAGAAAAACATCTATTTCTGCTTTATTGACTATGCCAAAGCCTTTGACTGTGTGGATCACAATAAACTGTGGAAAGAGATGGGAATACCAGGCCATCTGACCTGCCTCTTGAGAAACGTGTATGCAGGTCAGGAAGCAACAGTTAGAACTGGACATGGAACAACAGACTGGTTCCAAATAGGAAAAGGAGTACGTCAAGGCTATATATTCACACCCTGCTTATTTAACTTATATGCAGAATATATCATGAGAAACACTGGTCTGGAAGAAGCACAAGCTGGAATCAAGATGGCCAGGAGAAATATCAATAACCTCAGATATGCAGATGACACCACCCTTATGGCAGAAATGAAGAAGAACTAAAGAGCCTCTTGATGAAAGTGAAAGAGGAGAGTGAAAAAGTTGGCTTAAAGCTCAACATTCAGAAAACTAAGATCATGGCATCTGGTCCCATCACTTCATGGCAAATAGATGGGGAAACTGTGGAAACAGTGTCAGATTTTATTTTTTGGGCTCCAAAATCACTGCAGATGGTGATTGCAGCCATGAAATGAAAAGACTCTTACTCCTTGGAAGGAAAGTTATGACCAACCTAGACAGCATATTAAAAAGGAGAGACATTACTCTGCCAACAAAGGTCCGTCTAGTCAAGGCTATGGTTTCTCCAGGGGTCATGTATGGATGTGAGAATTGGACTGTGAAGAAAGCTGAGTGCCGAAGAATTGATGCTTTTGAACTGTAGTGTTGGAGAAGACTCTCAAGAGTCCCTTGGACTGCAAGGAGATCCAACTAGTCCATCCTAAAGGAGATCAGTCCTGAGTGTTCATTGGAAGGACTGATGCTGAAGCTGAAACTCCAATACTTTGGCCATCTCACGCCAAGAGTTGATTCATTGGAAAAGACCCTGATGCTGGGAGAGATTGGGGGCAGGAGGAGAAGGGGATGACAGAGCATGAGATGGCTGGATGGTATCACCGACTTGATAGACATGAGTTTGAGTAAGCTCCGGGAGTTGGTGATGGACAGGGAGGCCTGGGGTGCTGCGATTCATGGGGTAGCAAAGAGTCGGACACGACCGAGCGACTGAACTGAACTCAACTGAACTGAGTTGATGTACAATATTATGTTAGTTTCAGGTGTGCTACATAATGATTTGACATTTGCATATATTATGAAATCATCACCACACTAAGTCTAGCAACCACTGTCTTTGCACAAAGTAGCTACAGTATTATTGCTCATATTCCTTATGTTGTATATTATATCCCCCTGACTTATTTATTACAAAACTGGAGCTCTGCCCTTCTTAATTTCCTTTGTCTGTTTCCCCACCACTAACCTCCTTCCTTTGGTAACTACCCAATTGTTTTCTGTATTTATGTTTCTTTTTTCATTTTGTTCTGTGTTTGTTTGATTTTTTTGATTCCATACATGATAGCATGTGGTATTTGCTTTTCTCTGATTTATTTCACTTAGCACAATATCCACTAGATCCACTCACATTATCATAAAAGCAAGAGTTCATTTTTAATGGCTAAGTAAAGGTGTAGTATGTGTGTATGTGTGTGTGTGTATAACACATCTTTATCTTTTCATCTATTTATAGACACTAAGATTGCTTCCATATATTAGCTATTATAAATAATTCTGCAATGAACATTGGAGTGCTTGTATGCTCAGCTAGTCATGTCTGACTATTAGAGACCCCACCAGGCTTCTCTGACCATGGGATTTTCCCAGCAAGAATATTGGAGTAGGTTGTCATTTCCTACTAGGGGAAACTTCCTGACCCAGGAATCAAACCTGCATCTCCAGAGTCTCCTGTATTGTAGGCAGATTCTTTGCCACTGAGCCACCTTTTCAAATTAGTGTTTTTTGTTTTCTTTTGGTAAATACCCAAAAAGAAATGGTTGGATCATATGGTACTTCTACTTTTAAAGTTTCAAGGAACTTTGATACTCTTTTCCATAAAGGCTACACCAAGTTATAACTGTACTAACAGTACAGGAGGGTTTTCTTTTTTAATATCCTTGCCAACACTTATTTGCTATCCTTTTCATAACAGCCATTCTGACAGGTGCAAGGTGACCTCTCATTGTGGTTTTCAGTTCCCTGATGATTAGTGATATTGAGCATCTTTTCAAGAGCCTATTGATGATATATATGTCTTCTTTGGAAAAACATCTATTTAGGCCCCTCTGTCCATTTTGTAATCAAGTTATTTGTTCGATGTTGAGTTATAAGAGTTCATTGTATATTTTGGATATTAATTCCTTATCAAGTAAATTTTTTTCAAATATCTTTTCCAACTCAGTAGGCTGCCTTTTCATTTTGTTGAGTTTCCTTCATTATGCAAGAACATTTCAGTTCGATGTAGTCCCACTTGTTTATTTTTGCTTTTGTTTCCTTTACTGAGGAGACATATTAAAAAAAAAAAAATTCTAGACTGATGTCAGAGAGCTTGTGTGCATGCGCCTGTGTTAAGTCACTTCAGTCCTGTCTGACTCTTTGAGACGTTATGGACTAGCCCATCAGACTTATCTGTCCTTGGGATTCTCCAGGCAGTTAAATACTGGAGTGGGTTGTCAGGCCCTCCTTCAGGGGATCTTTTGGATCCATGGATCAAAATCACATCTACCTGCAGTTCCTTCATTGCATGTAGATTCTTTACTGCCGAGTCACTGGGGGAGATCATGTATACATTAAATATGTGCAATTCTTTGTATATCAGTTCTCTCTCAATAAGTTAAAAATGCAGCTTAGTTTAAGTCTATTTAACTTGACCAAAAGGTAAATTGTTATTCAGTAAAGGTAGTAGAGATGGCTGAGGATCCCTTATTATGAAAAGCTCTTAGAACCCGTAAACCCTTATTCTCCAATTTCAGATTTCAGGCTACCTCAATCTTGTCTTACTGGCATGAGTGGGTTGCAGGAAACCTGGAAATATAGTCCACTTTTGCAGGATAGCATGTCTTCCACTTGAGTAGCCTAGTTCACAAAATATTTCATAGCTATCACAAGTATGAATCCAGTGGAATTAAGAAGAGGGAGTTAGATATAAAAATATGGTGAATACACATTAGGTTATCTGACTTCCCTTCTCTGGAATTCATCCTTTACTTTCATCTAGTCACAGGAGCAGCAGGTTGCTGACAGCCACATTCACACACTGTGAAAATGTCCAACAGACTTTAGTTTGACAGATCCAGGGACAGGCACCTTAAATCAGATGAGTCTACCAGATTTCCTTTCTTGACATTTTTGAATGGAGCCCAAGAGAATCCAACCTCAACCTAGGCTGGGGAAAGAAGATGTAAACAGTGGGTCATGTTTTTTGCCACATAGATCAGAAAGCAAAAAACAGTTTGGAAAGACAGAGGGAGAGAAAGAGAAGCAGAAAGATGAGAAGAAAACTTCATCAGGGAGTTGGGGGTTTGCAGAGGTTTCCTACGACTATCCCTTTTCTCGTATAATGTGAATGCCCATAAAATCTGTTGTTCAGTATCCATATAACAAAGCCTATTTTTTTTTTACTTTAGCTATGTCAAGTCAATTTATATGATTTGAACCTAAAAGTCCAAATACACGAAGAAAAGTTAATCCTAAAACACAATTTCAAATACATTTAAAGAAGTTCATTAGCTATGTCCATTTTTTTTTTCCTATTCATGTCATGCATATTCCCTTTGTCTAATTAGCTTGGGAATTTCATGTCCTAGACTTGCTAAGTTCTTCTTGCCTTGACATGCCCTTCCTTCTGCTTGTAAGGCCTCTCCTTTTTTACCTAACCATTAAAATCTGGGTCAGACTTGAGGTATTCCAGATAGTCATCATGACTTAATCCTAACAATCTTTTTTTTTTTTTTTATTCTGTTACTAACATCTCTCCAAAGTCTGGAGACTGCACTATATTATTTTATATGTATAAGTGCTGCCTGGAAATTATTCTTCAATGGCTTTTTGTGCTAACATTTTTTTCCCCAAAGTGATAAATTATTTGACACAAGAGATAAAATATTTTACTCCTTATTTTACTATTTAACTTTAAATAACTTCGGTTCAATGAATTGCATACCACAGGTGCCTATAAGGATGTATGAACTGTCTCTATCACATCCTAAATGAGTCATCAAAAATCTCAATTTTATAATACTAGAAGCAAATATTTGAAAACTACTGACTTAAAGAAGACAGTGATGACATCTGGAAAAGCCAAAATGTTACCTTCTAAAGTTTACTATGATGCATCACTTCACTCCTAGATTTCCATTTCTAAAAGATAAGCAGTGCAGAGTTCTAATGCAAATTCTTTTATGCATAATATATTTGAATGACTAACCACAGAGGTCCTTCCTTCTAAATGAAGCAAAGCAAAGAGCAGCTCTCCTGTGAATTGAATTAGTTTTCCCAGGTCTAACTCATCAGTGGATGCAGTCCATGATGATAAACTCTGTAGAAAGAGCACACATCAAAGCTATGAAGAAGATAAGACATCATAATCTCTATAAAAGCATTTGAAAAATGTATACGGGAAATTTTTTTAGATTTGACTTTATAATATAAAAAAAGACATTATCCCTTACTGATGAGACTATTCTTTAATTTTTGTCCAAAGACACTAAAAAATTCATCAGTAATTAGGGAGTAAAGTAAACTATAAAGAGTCCTTAATCTTTTCAGATGATCAGGAAGAAGCTATCATTTAAGGCTAAAATACAGAAATTTTCTTTAGTAAGTCTCAATTTTTATATTGTCACATGCCCTGAAGCCACTGGGATGAGAACATTTTTGCAAATCTAACATAAATAACTGGAGTAGGTCTGTTACTCACAGAAAAACACAGTGTGTTTACATGAATACCTCTTCTACTTGATTCCTTTGACCTGAGAACTTGAGTGAAACTCAGAAAAAGCTGCCAAGTTCCAAAGCTGGGAACAGACCCAGACCAGCATGATCTTTATTCTCTTCCTCTAACTACCTGGAAACATTATCTCAAGCAGATAGGTGTTAAAAATTTACAATTCCATTTCTACAAATCAATATTTGTGATACTTTGGAACTTGCACATACACTAAGGGTGACAAGTTATTCTGTTTTAATCATGTTAGGTGTGAACAGATTGCATATAACTGATTTTCTTGCATTTTCTTCCTAGTTCTCCATCTCTGCCTTCTCAAATCTATTACTCCTTGGATTTTTATTTTTATCTTGTGTTTGCTTTTGCCTCAGCATATTTTGCAATCTTCTTCTGCTTAAACTTGAAGTCCACTAGTTTTCCCCCAACTGCGGCCCTGACTAAATGGCATCTCTTGTCCTTTCTCAGGTCGAAGGGACTTTGAAAGACTTATCTGGTTAGGAAAAGCCAGTAGGAAGCAGGCAGGGGTGTCACATAAGTAAGGATTAATGGAAGATCAGTGAAAGAGCCATGCTGGCAAAGGTGTCCTAGGAAAGAACCCTTGTGTTCTATTACAAGTTAATCACTAAAGAGGTGTTGCTTATGAGCTTAAATGGACCTATGAGCATAACGGACCATCTCTGCAAACCATGCTTCCCAGGTAATGAACATTAAGCTAAAATACCTGTTTAGCTCACCAGAGACATCCTGACCAGGCCCATCTGTGAATAACTACAGAAAGGAAGAAATTAACCTATCCCCTCCAAAAGCTGATGAGAACCAGGCAGTGTTTGATGTTATTCCCTCCTCTTTTAGTGTAAAGGAGCCTGAATTCCAACTCGGACAAGATGGTTCTTTGGGGGCACAAGCCCACCATCGTCTCAGTTAGGTAATTTTCCAAATAAAGTCATTGTTCCTTGCCCCAACAACTCTATCAATCAAGGTCAATAATTGGTCTATCATGCAGCAAGCAGCATGAGCTAAGACTTGGTAACATGGAATTCTCCTTTGGCCAGGTAACAGCCACATCTCCTTTTGTATCATTGCTGCTCTGAGAGTCTCAAGTCCCTTCTTCTTTCATGGAGTTTGCTCAGTGGGCACTGTACACACTGGTGTGTCAACTGTTCCTTCTTCTAGCCCTACCTCAAATGTATTATTTGATTTCACAATCAGAAACGTGGTCATCCTTGCTGTCTGACTCAGAGAGTACTTTACTATTTTACAACAGCAATCGATTACTCTTCTTAAATTACAGACCTATTCACTAACTGGACATCCATCAAAAGGTTTGCCTAGTTCTTACTTGACCAACATAAATTAAGATGTCTCCAGGCAAGGTTTCACACAAGGAATCATGGAGTTTTTAGGCAAAACCATTTCACTGTAGGCTAACAAATCTTAATGTGGAAAAATCTCTCAAAGATATTTGCCCTTCGTTCAAGAATAAAGCCCCCAAACACTCAGTGTTCAATTCCTCTCACCCTTCTTCTCTGACTCCTTATCTTATCTCATGAAAAGGTTATAAAAATTTAGACCTTTTATTATGATGTATTGAATACTTGGCTTAGGCTTACAGTAAGCTATAACAATGAACATGTACACATTAGATCTTAAAATAATCTAAATAAATAAAAGATTACTTTGGCTCCATAAACATCTTTCCTTTTTCTTCTTTGATAATCTCCTTAGATTGACCCATATTGCAACCTCGTTTCAGTTGAATTATTTTTTCTCCTGGTTTTATCATCCCCATATTTTGCAACTCATCTGCCATTTTTTTAGTATACATTGGATTTCAAATTTTTTAAAAAGTAAAGTTATCCAATTCACTCTTTTGATAAAGTTTTGCACAATCTTGCCTGTAATAATACTTTTTTCCCCTGTGGGTCATTATACTCTTTATAATAGGAAGAAATAACTTTCAGATGTAGGGAAACTTTGGAATGAAAGTTTGAGTCTTTTAGAAACTCAAATAACTCCAGCTTTTGGGTGCAAACAAAATAGAGATTTGAATATGTTTGTGACTCTTAATAGAAATGTGCTCTTTCAACCAAAGAATTTTTCGGCATTTAAAAAATGCCGGTGAGAATGCAGAATGGTACAGCCACTTTGGAAGAGAGTTTGGCAGTTTCTACAAAACTAGACATACTCTTATCTACCATCTAGCAACTGTCTTCTTTGACATTTACCCAAATGAATTGAAACCTGATGTCCCTACAAAAATTCACACACAAATGTTGATAGCACTGTTCATTATTGCCAAAATTGAGAAGCAGCTAGGATGTCCTTCAACAGCAGACTCTGTAAACAGTCTGTGGTTTTGCCACACGATGGAAAATTATTCAGCAATGAGAAGAAGTGAGCCATCAAGTCATGAAAAGACTTGGAGGATACTTAAATGCATATTACTAAGTGTAAGAAGCCAGGCTGAAAAGATTAACTGCTATATGACTCTAACTATATGAAATTCTAGAAAAGATGAAAAGACAGTTAAAATTTTTCTAGGAATTCAGAGGAAGGGAAGGAGGAATGAGAAAATGGGCACAGAGGATTTTTAGGAACGTGGAATTATTGCTACATATCCTGCAATGGTGGAAGCATATTATCATACATTTGTCCAAATCCACAGAATGTACAAAAAGAAGAAGGAACCCTAATGTAAACTATGCACTTTAGTTAAGAATAATATATCAATATTGGCTCATCAATTGTAACCAACATACCACAGTAATGCAAGTTGCCAGTAGTAGGAGAAATTTTGGGGAGTGGAGGTGGAGGGGTGAATAAATGGGATCTCTCTGTATTTCGTTCTCAGCTTTTCTGTGAACCTAAAACTGCTTTAAAAAATAAATTCTATTAATTCATTTATACTTTAAAGTTTTTTATCAATTGAAAACAAAACAGGACAAAAATGAGCTTGCTTCTTCTGGATTACCACTGGGTGAGAAAGTCTGAAGGACTTACATCTGCACTTTTGGTAACTTCATGGCCCTTTATTAGTATAGTGGACAACAAAAACATGAATTGGTGAGTGGTCTTAGGTGCCAGCCTTTGGCTAGGTGCTTTCCACGCATTATCTCATGGAGCCCTGTAAAGTGTTAGGTAAGGCCTTGAGGCTTAGAGAGATTAAAAAATTTTCCCAAAACCACCATGACAGGAAATGGCAGAGACAAATTTCAAATCTAGGTCTATCTTGTTGAAGGAAAAAAGGAGGCAGGTCCCCTTTCCACTCCTGAGTGTCAGGGCAGGGATGCAAGCAAGGGCCATGGAAGAGCTTTTGGCTATCTTGCAAAAACCCCACCCTGATGGTAACGATGTGGGCCTCAGAAACCAGTACCGCAACAAGACCTGTGACTGCCCTGTCCCTACGCCAAGGGCCCCCTGCTGGGCAGGGTGCAGCCAGATTTGGGGTGCCTTCTCAAGGAAGTTGTGAGTTCCTGAGTCAGAAGGAGAATGCAGTAGGGGAAGAATACTTATGCGGAAGGCCTGTGTAGATGATCTGGCATTAATATTATATAATACAGAAAACACTTGCAACATCCTTTATGATCCTCTCAGGATATTTTTATTACAATTATGGGTAACAGCTCTTGAAAGGTAACGCCCGCACTTCCCAATTTACCCAAGCAACTACCATATTCTTTTCTTTATCTCTGCTCTTACATTAAAAAAAAAGTTCCAGGGCTTACATATTACCTTTGCTAATTTTGAAAGAGAAGGAAAACCTTGCAGAATCAAAAGCTCAAATAGCTCACTTTAAAAGCACTTGAGAACAAGAGAAAGTTTTATGTGATTACATTAATAGCAGTGACAAATGCATGTAAAACACTTAACCATGATCTGTGATGCAAAGAAAACCCATTTAGGTGTCATTCATCTTTTTCACATTAGTACAATGAGTACTGCTTGCTTTATCTTTTTCTCAGACAACACTTGAATTAGAATGCTGCATTTTTCCAGAAGCTAGCATCCTAATTTCTCTTTTTGGTGCCCTTTTATAGAAATGGTTAAGACTCTGAAACCCAAAATATAAAACAAAATCTGTTTTTTCCCCTCCAATTCCATCTCTCTAAAAAAAGTTTTGGAACTACTTTCTTTTTGAAGAGACAAAATTTTTATTTACCAACTGGTTATTTCTAGTACTTTTCCTCCAAAGGAAATAAAACTATGCAAAATAAACTCTAATTCCTGATTCCAAACTTAGAATCATGAACAGAGGAACACAGAAATGGAAAAGAAATAAGGGATGGTGGGTTGGTGGTGGAGAAATGAGGTTGGAGAGGGGAGAGATGAGGAAAGAAAAGACAGAAGAACAAGAAATGATCTCTCCAAACATGATTCCTACAGGCCCTGAACCCAGCTTCCTACAGTCATGGACTTGTGGAGCATGAAAACTTCCAGAAACATTAGCAGTTGTCACCCAGTGCCCCCCTGATACGACACCCCCCCCCCCAACTCCTACACACTCAAGTTTTGCAGGTGAGAGAAACTGTATGATGCAATGAAAATAAAATTTTTAATTGACAGTCAGAAGACCTATATCTCAGTAGCCACGAACTTAGCAGGTCACTTGACTACTCCAACCTTCCATTTCCAAACTAGGAGTAAAAGTTGGCCTTGATGCTTTCAGAGTTCCTTTTACTTCTGTCTTATCTGAAACACAGTCCTGGAGAAGTCACTTGTGCAGTCTTACAGCTAGAGAGAGGCAGAGCCAGGCTAGATCTAAGGTCTCCTGAGGAATCATTAAGATTTTTATAGCTTCCTCTGGGTGGAGTGGTTTGTGAGGATGTTTATTCCATGGGCTAATGCAGGCGCCCATCTCTCTGAGCTGTCCCATGTTTCTCCAAACCTCTTTACAATTTTGTCCTGTTTTCAAATTTTCTTTGGCGGATCAAGTCAGCCTGTACAAGATATCCTAGTAAGAGCAGCCTGGCTTGGTTTGTTTTTTTCTTTTTTTTTAACTGTGAAAGTGAGAAGCGTAGAAAGAGCAGTCTGTTCCCTAATGGGAGCAATGAGGCAGTGCCTCGCTTGAGCAAAAAGAGGAAATCAGGCAGGTAAGTGTAGCACAGAGGTAGAGAATCAGACCCTCTGTCTTCCTAGGCTAACCTCATCCCATCCCCCAAAGCTGTTCAGAGGCACTCTGGGACTCAGTGGACAGGAGGCTCAGTGTTGGCTGCCTTTCCTCTCTGCCCTCCAAATACACATTTAAAGACTCCCAAAGGGATTTCTTGCAAACTTGAGTTTCTGATGTGGAAGAAAATGTTTCCAGAATTTAAAAAAAAAAAATTACAACAAGATCCAGCATCACACAAGAGAAAAGACTTCAGTTTGAAACTTTGAAGAAATATTAAATAAGAGATATAATTTTGGTTATACCAGATATGAATGCGAGTACTATAGGAAAGAGCCTCATAAAATGTATCAGGCCCAGGCAAAAATGAAGTAAGCAAAAATAGAATATCACTTGAACTATAGCAGGCCTGTAAATTCAGCTCCAAAATTACAAGCCAACACACATACCATATTGTACAACTGAGCCTGAAAAAAGGGGAAATTAGCAATAAAGCAAAAAGCTTTTAAAAGTAACATAGTGAAGCAAAAAAAAAAAAAAGTCAGAATAAGTACTATCTGGGAAGAAACAGCAACAAAATATGTGATTTTCCTTTTTTAAAGACTCTGGACTGCATAGTACATCTGAGATGGTGGATGAGTCAGTTTGGGTGGGTAGGTTCACTGTGTTTGACAAATAAGTTTTGCTTCGCACCAGGACATTTGGATACTACATAAATAGAAACCTTCTTTTCATCTCGAGAAGCATAAGGAAGTGCTTTCTCAGAGTGAATATTTTCCTCAAATCACTTGGAAAAGAGAAAGAACATTTATTTCCATGTTTCTCATATCTAGCAAACTCTATTGACCTTAGGTTGAACTTGAAAACATTGTTCTAGCACAGCCTGTCTATAAAAGCCAAACTTGCCTTTCTTTACCATCTGCCCCTGGCCTTAGAAACATCATCTCCTATAGTACCTCCCACATTTAAGAATTTTTGTTTTGTGGAGGGTGAGGTAGAATCCCCTCTGGTGTAAATGCCAGTGTGTGAAGTTGGACTTATGCAATGAGAATGTTCCAGCCTCATAACAGACCTCTGGTGGAAGTAGGGGAGGTTCCTGCTGGCTGATCAGGCTATGGTTCTGAATGTTGAGTAAGACAGTCTGCCTTAGCAGTTACCTGTTAAATCAAGATGCTTTTTGTACTTTGTTGTTGTTTAGTCACTAGGCCGTGTCCAATTCTTTTGTGACCCCATGGACTGTAACCCACTAGGTTCCTTTGTCTATGGGATTTCAAAGGAGTGGGTAGCCATTTCCTTCTCGAGGGGGTCTTCCAGACCCAGGGATTGAACCCACATCTCCTGCATCAGTAGGGTGATTCTTTACCACTGGGTAGCCCCCTCTTTGTACCTAGTTGAGACGAAAGCTCATACTTTCTAGGACCCGGAGAGAATGGAGAACTCCTCTGGCATTTATGTGAGACCCCAGGGCACTGCTCATTGTGCCAGGCTGCTAGTTTCAGAAGTGCTGAGTTACTGTCACATCCATTTCCACATCGTGTAGACAGCAGAAGCAGATGCAGCTCCGAGACTGCCATGTCGCTAACCTCCTGCTGCAAAGTCCAAAGTCTGTGTGCAGGAGGTGGGTTGTGTTTTCAGAAAATGATACTCTGCTCTCCGGTTGCTACCTGCTTCTTGGCGGCAGCCTTCAGAGCCCTCGAAAATTTAAAATTCAAATTTGTCATTGACATCTGGTGTTATTAGACTTTTTAATGTCAGAAGGGACAAGAAGGAAGATGAATATATATATGTATACACACACACACACACACACACACACACACACATATATATATGCCTTAAAGACTGCAAGGAATTATCCGAAGGAAACAGGAGGTCCTTGTGTGTTTCAAAGCATTTGTTCCTCCGTCGCTCTTCTCTTTGAGTTTCCCTTACTTTGTGTCTGACCCACAGTTGGATCTAGAATACAGATCGGTATCCTTAGAAGGAAGCTGAATAATTAAAGGTCATTCAATATACCGTCATTCTTTTATATAACCTCCGAAGGAAAGGCACTTGAGGGCTAACAATGCCGTACGGTTCAATTCTGTAAAAGTAGAATTATCATTGTAATCCTAGAATGCCATGCTTTCTACTTGCCACGGTTCCCTGATGTTCATGCTTAAATAGTTGCCTTTATGTTTATTTGCCAGGGTATGTAACAGGGTGGACATTCTAATACATTTTATTCCTTCAAATGTTTGAAAAATCTCAAATATTTGTACTTATCTTAATTTGAAAATATCTATAGCTAATTGGCAATTATATATATATATATTTATTGCCAAATATATTTGAAATATATTTGATTAGCCCGTGCAGCACACTCTACTTTCAAAAATTTTCCAATTTTCCTCTGTTTTCTTTTAAATCAAGTCTTGCAATTTGTTTTTCACAAAGTTGCAGCATTTGTCATTCACCTATTAAATATAGAGACTTCATGAATATTGAATATTCCATGGATATGCTGTGCTGTGCTGTTGCCTCAGTCATGTTCAACTCTTTGCAACCTCATGTACTGTAGCACGCCAGGCTTCTCTGTCCACATTCTCCAAGCAAGAATACTGGAGTGGATGGCCACTTCCTCCTCCGGGGGATCGTCCTGACTCAGGGATTGAATCCGTGTCTCTTAGGTTTCCCGCATTGGCAGGCAGGTACTTTACCACTTGCATGACCTGGGACCTTCCAAATGTGCATGTGTAAGTCCCAACCTTTCCCAGTATTTCTACAGGCAGGCAAAAAAGAGCTGCCATACAAAATCTGTGGAATTCCTATGTTCAATTGTACGGAAGCCCTTTCTTACCTGCCTGTAGAAGTACTGGGAAAGATTGAGACTTATACATGCATGGTTCTCCTCCTAGGGAGCAGGATTTCTCCAGTTTGGGGCTGGGAGCATAAGCTGAACAATGGGGAGGATGGGATCTAAGTTGCCCTAACAAATCTAGATACTTTAACTTTGGGTTGGGCCATGTACCATAGAAACATTCAGTTTTACATTCACTTTTGGTTCCTGCCTAGAGGGCTTCCACATATTTTTCACATGATGCTACTCATAGAAAATAAAAGCATTTTGTATCCCAAACTTACTAAGAGTATTTGAACATAGTTGAGGGTCCTCCATGCTACAAGTGACTTACTCAAAGACTTGGGCCACCTCTGACCCTACATGGCTGCCCAAGGACCATGCATACTAAGTTGGTTCAGTCATGTGACTCTTTGCAACCCTATGGACTGACTGTAGCCCACCAGGCTCCTCTGTCCATGGGGATTCTCCAGGCACGAGCACTGGAGTGGGTTGTCCTGCCCTCCTCCACGGGCTCTTCCCAATCCAGAGATGGGACCTACGTCTCTTATGTCCCCTGCGTTGGCAAGTAGGTTCTTTACCACTAGTGCCGCCTGGGAAGCCCAAGGACTAAGCCTCCTAATTTTGTAGCACATCAGCAGGAATCCGAACCGCAGTTCAGCAGCCCCAGCCAGGCAAGTTACAAAGCAGGCAAGATTTGCCTTTTCTCCCACCTTGATCGCTTTTATTCAATACTGTAAGTACTGAATACATTGTATTCAATACTATAAATGTTGAATAAAATTCTAATAGACGTTGTCGCTGGGCTTTTAAATGTCCATGATGTAATCATTGGATCTTCCCTTGTGGCTCAGAAGGGAAAGAATCTGCCTGAATGCTAGAGACCCAGGTTCAATCTCTGGGTCAGGAAGATCCCCCGGAGGAAGAAATGGCAACTCATTCCAGTATTCTTGTCTGGAGAATTCCATGGACAGAGGAGCCTGGTGGGCTATAGTCCATGGGGTCACAAAGAGTCGGACACGACTGAGTGACTAACACCACCACCATGCAACGATCAGAGCTTTTCAAGGCATGAACTGACAGTTGCATATCTGGAATTATGCTTATTTATCTTAAAAGTGTTTCAGAGAGAAACATCTATTATTTTTCATCTCTGCCTCCAATTACTTCACATCTTGCTGGCCTGAACATCTTACCTAGGCTTGCCACCATTCAGAAAACTGTCCTTTATTGGCCCCAGTTAAAACTTCCATTCTCTGATAATTAAAGTAACTCAGATTAAGATGAGAATAAAGCTTAACCCCATCCATTTAAGAGTTTGTGATTATAAACCTTTAATTATTGGAAGACATAGTGAAACAGCAGGTATTTGTAATTCCCTCACAAACTCTCCAGGACTCTCTTTCTTTGTTTATTTCACTTTTCAGGGAGTAGAATCCAGGGGAGCAATTTTTCTGTGTCAGAGAATCTCATGAGCTGCCTTCTCCTTTCTTCCTGGAATCCCTTCCTTTCTTCCCAGGTTCAGGGAGAAAAGAGTCACCAATTTGAGAGCCTATATATTGGTACAGGGAGCTGAAGTTCACAAACCTTAGTCTGATTTGGGTGAGATGTGTTTCCTTTATCTCTTCCCAAATTGTCTTAAGAGGTTTACTTTGGGGCTAAAAACATCAGAATATCTGAAAGTTCAGGTCTGCCCTCAAAAATGTGCAAAATGTGATCATAAAAGTGATCACAATGTGACGGAGACAAAGCAGGTTGCCTCCTGCTAACCCTGGCGGCACATCGGCAGCATAGCAGAGTGGGGAGGGTCACTGTGCAGGCTTATAGGAAAAATGGGACTTGGAATCTGAAAGACTGGAGCTTAAATCTTGATTTGGCCACTTCATAGCAGGGTGATTTTATTCTGATTACTGAAGCACTCTGAATTGTCTGTTTCCTCATCTGTAAAATGGACTATTAACCCCAGCTCAAAGAGGTTGATGTACCAGTGAAATGAGATGTAAAAGTTGCCAAGTACACAGAATCCCATCTATAAGAACTTGTCTGAAATTAAATGGCTGATGCTGACCTGTTGTTTCCCTAAGACATTTCTCAGACTGCCACCCTGCCACTTGGTTTTGGATTTTGTTGTAGGGGAGTTTGTTTCCATCCTAGCCTTAGGAGAAGCAAAGAGAGAAAGTAGGACTTGTCTCTATATTCAGTCTGGCCCCAGATTTGTAATATCAAGCCAGGCTTCCCCAGGAAGCCAGAAATCCCTGCAGGGCTGGTTCCACCCTGCCGGACACTTGCTGTCTCAAAAGCAAACCCTGAGATCGAGAGCTTGGGGATGTCTCTTGATCCCTCTTGGCAGTACCTGCACATTAGAATTTCATTTGGAAATTTAAAAAATACTAATAACAAGCCTCTAATCCCAGAGATTCTGATTGCAATGGTCTGGATAAGGGCCCGAGCATCAGCAATTTTTTAACTGCCTCAAGGGATCTTGATATACAGCCAGCGCTGAGGACCACTTCTCTAGATACTGCAGATCTAAGTGACCTGAAGATGTTAGAGGTCAAGGAGGGAGCTAGAGATGTCTCAGGAGCTGATACTGGAGAGCCCTCCCTTTCTCAGATGCTTCACTCATGGAGGCAAGGACTTCCTTCAAGACAGAAGGAAGTGGGGTAAAATTAGCAGCTTCTGGAGCATGTCCTGGGGAGCTTCCCAGGCGGCGCTAGTGGTCAAGAACCCGCCTGTCAATGCAGGAGACAGAAGAGAGGCAGGTTTGATTTGTGGACTGGGAAGATCACCTGGAGGAGGAAATGGCAACGAGCTCCAGTATTTTTGCCTGGAGAATGCCACGGACAGAGGAGGCTGGCAGGCTACAGTTCATAGGATCACAGAGTCGGACACGACTGAATCTCCTTAGCACAGGACTGTGTCTTGGGCAATGATAGCACCATTTTCTGATCTGCTTGTGGGTTCCAATTTTCCGAGTAGCTGTTGAATAAGAGAACACTGCAGATTTTTTACAACATAACTCCAGAAGCCTCATTTAAGCTGATATCATTATGGACTTTTAAATCTCCTGCCTGCATTTAGTTCATTTCTGAATTAAGAAGTACTTAAAACGTAATGACTTACTTGAATTGCTTATTCTCTAATGGTGGTTACAGAGCTCTGCTCTTAAACCCCTGCACATGGAGGATAGTTTGATCAAGTCAGAAAGAGCAATGTGAAAGCATTCAAGTTATGGGAACTGAACCAAGATGTCTTGATTTCCAGTTCTCGCTATCAATTAAACCACATAATAAAACTCAGAAAGGGCTATTTCTCTCCTTGAAATAGTGAGATGTCCATGTTTTTTCTCTTTCGTTTTTACTGACATGGATCTCTGACCAGCATAATGATCCCCCTCCTTCCTCTCCTTTTTTTTTTTTTTTTGCCTTATCAGATGATACTCTTTCTCACTTAGTGAAATCCAGTTTCTACCATCATTCTTGTTTATTCACACCCTAAATTAACTGAGGGTCCTTTTGCTAGAGACCATGATTCCCTCTCTCTTTTTTGGTGAAAAAAAGCCTCCAACCGAGTTATTAGTCATTCTAAGTATTTTAAGGCCACAGAAGCAATATTTGCTCTGTCATTGTTAAATAACTAGGAGCCAATTTAAGATCAAAACTAAAATTTAATACAAAAACAAGTATTTCTGATGTGGATATCTGCATGAGGAGGGGATCCATTTAATTACCTGATCCCAAATCAAAGTCAAAGAGTTTCCCAGTCCTTATACTACCTACCCTTCCAAAGATATTAATGTCAATTGTCAAGGAGAAAATTTATAACCCATGGAATTCTGATGTCACCAGGATGGATTTAATGACCTGCAGTCAGTTTGGGCAGGACAGCATAAGAATAGTTGTGAAAAGAAGCTCCTACTAAATCAGAAGCTGCCTCTAACCCTAAGGACAGTAGAGCTAAAGAAAAAAATTTAGCATCTAACTTGTAGACGGTGGCTGTTATAGGAAATATGGGTGACATTGCCACAGAGGAGAGTGCTGCTGAAAGCAAACCCACTAGACTGGTTGACTCTGCATAGTGGATTCCTTCATTCCACAAGTATAACGGAGTGCTTGGCACTTATTTGACACAGCACAATGAGTTTATTGGGGGTATCATAGATAAGTGTGGGTGACTCTGTGAAGTAGGTCATCTGGATCTGCTTGGGCTTAGTGTACCCTGAACTTTAAATGATGTCTGAGTCCACGGTCCCATGGTAACCTTACAAATAATTTACAAGTTTCTTAGGAAATCATCCATTTATTTCATCTTTCAACTTTATTTAGTTTTATGGAGCTGAGTGCCACAATTTTAAAATTATTTGCATATTCTTTCTGCTTAGAGTTTTCATTCAGTCACCAAGTCGTATCTGACTCTTCGTGATCCCATGTACTGCAGCGTGCCAGGCTCCTCTGTCCCTGACTGATATGTTTCCTTGCTTTTGTGCTCTCTTCTTACATTTGCTAGAGGCTTGCCAATATATTGTAGTATTTAGCAATATAAAAATTAGCTATATGTATAGATTATGGTTACATGTCATAAATGTGCAAAGCACATGAAAAAAGTGAAGGTGTTAGCTGTTCAGTCATGTCTAACTCTTTGGGACCCCATGTACTATAGCCCACCAGGCTCCTCTGTCCATGGGAGTCTCCAGGCAAGAATACTGAAGTGGGTTGCCATGCCCTCCTCCAAGGGATGTTTCTGACCCAGGGATTGAACCCAGATCTCTTACACTGCAGGCAGATTCTTTACTGTCTGAGCAACAAAGAAGCTCCATATAAAGCATGTGTAATTAAAGAAAAAAGAAAAAAAAAGCGAGCAGAAAAATATGTATATTGGAGTGAGGAGTGTTGGGGAACTAGAGTAGGAAATCAGTTTTTTCCCTAAACTTTTGTACCATTAATTCTTTACTATGATTAATGATAATAATAAATACCTATTTTGACTGACTGAGGGAATCCAGGCCAATATTAAACAGTGTTCATTTAGTGCACTGGGGCCCATTTTCAAAGTCCAGGGGTGTCAGTCCCATGTGTTTAGGCTTCAGTTCTTCTGAACTTGATTGTGCTTTTGATAACTGGCAGTGGGTCATCAGGGTGGACTGCCAAAACACTTAGGGGAAGTCACTTGATCAACTTGTCCTTGGCACAATGGCCATTCTGAAAATAGACATACTCAAGTGAAATGAGTTATATTAAAACTGATTCCAAACAGTTAACTGAGTGCATGTTATGTTTGAAAAACATGTACTAAAATGTGGAATTGTTTCACTTTCAAGTGAAAGTCCCTGCCTACATTGCAACATTACAATATTTTTGAAACACTCTTCCTCAGAACAGGAGTCACCTTCTGGGCTGATTCTCCCTTGCCCTGGTCCATTTAGAGATTTCCAAAGACTCAGGCCAAAGTAGCAAAGAGTTCTATGTCTGGGAGTGAAAGAAAAGGAAGATATAGACACAATTTGCTGACACAAATACATACACACACACACACACACACACACACACACACACATCTAAGAAAAAATATTTTGCAGCAAGTGTGACAAAAATATGATTTCCCTTTTTATTATAAGGTATATTTTTATAAATTCATTCAACATAAAGACAGATGGACAAAAACTGTAAACTATCAGTTCTCACATGAGGAAGCATGGTTATTCATTGACTGAGCACTGTTTTGGTGGAGTCCTTAAGACAGGAGGTTCACTTATTTGTCATGAGTTTCCAGCAAGACTAGAGTTCCAAAACCAGGAGGAGAGGCTCTCACCTCCGACACTGGGAGCCTCCACAGGTATTCCTGGTCTTGTGACTACAGAGAGCACCGTTTTAACTTCAGACCAATGAACTTGCTATGAGCACTGCCGATAACCATCCATGGCAGAGGAGTATTGGGTACTCTGCCTACCTTGTAGTTTTCAGAGATCTCAACCCCCTGTAACTGCCAACAACACAGACATCCAGTTGCACCTGGTACCATTCCTTAGCCATGAGCCTCAGTTGTCTCCTGCACCATTTTTGCTGTACCCCAAATGTCTGCGACCCCATCCCCATCTCCCTTTCTGCTGGATAGTTTCTTCCCAGTAATATAGGACATAGAGATTAAGGACATAATTAGGGGTATAGGAGTGAGGTAGAAGTTACAGGGACAGAGCGAGAAGTACTTCATGAACTACTTCAGACATTGTCTTGACAGGGCTTGGCAGCATACTGGATGGAGGCTGTGGGTGAGGAACAGGGAGGAGCCGTGGACAGCACCCAGGTTTTTGGTGCGAGCACCTGGGGGATCGTAATGTCAGTAACTGATATGGGAAAATTGCAGGAGGACAAGTATGAGGAAATGAATTCAGTTCTGAACGTGTTGAGTTTGAGGGATCTGTGAGAAGCCAAAGAAGAGATGTCGCTAAGGCTTTGCCTATATTCATCTGGAGTTAAGCAGACAGATCTGGGCTGGAGATATATACTTAGTTGTCATCAACATAAAGATGGGAATCAAGCCATCCCTGGGTGTGGATGAGATTGCTTAATATTTGCTTGTAGTGTGAGATGCTAAGTGGCCCAGACTAGAGCCCTGAGTAACCCCCATTATTTAGGGATGGGTCAGGAGGAAGAGCTAGTAAAACAGCGGTAGGAGGAGAAGGGAAACTGAGAGTGTGCCTTCGTTCATATTCACCCTTTCCCTGGAGTGACCTCCTGCTCTTCTTTGTGTGGTAAAATTCGGCTCACACTCCAACACATCTCAGATGTCGCTTTGATGAAGCAAAACTTTCTTGATTCACTCTTTACTTCCGCAAACACCATAAGAACTGTCCTCTTTTCCCTGCTTCTATAGCTCTTCAGACAAAAGTCAAACCATGATGTAGCCATTATAGACACCTCCCACGCTACTTCCAAAACTTTCTGAGCTAATATAAAGTAAGAATATAATAGGTGATTCTAACTCATCTTTGTTCCCTAGGACCAAGCAGTATATAAGAAATGGTCAACAAGTGTTTAATCAACTTTTCTTGCCTGGTATTGAAAGGTACCTCATTCTGACAAAGATTTCAGCCCAGTGGGATACATTATTCAGAGAAAAGTTCAGTTCTTAAGAACTC
Source organism: Odocoileus virginianus (assembly GCF_023699985.2). NCBI lineage: Eukaryota > Metazoa > Chordata > Mammalia > Artiodactyla > Cervidae > Odocoileus > Odocoileus virginianus. Next base: position 58,912,205 of record NC_069681.1, on the reverse strand, counting down.
CTGTTTTATAATGAAATCTATTTCTAGGACAATGTTACAAGCTAGTTTTTTGATTATTCATGTCTCACTTACTTCCAAAAAGAATTTGAGATAGCTTACAGTGAGTCACATGAATAATTACATCTTTAAAAACAGCATGAAAGCATCATGAGATGGAAAAAGGTGATAACATTACCTGATAAGTTAGACCAAGGAAAATTGCTGCCGTTGAGATTAAGATATAACTTTGCACTTCTTAGCAGATAAGTGAATACATTCTCTTTTTCTGAACAGTCCTAGGATTTTTGTGGGACTCAGTTTAGTAGAGGATGGAGCATAAGCATGTTACTCAGACCAGCTAAAATTCAGCTGGACTTAATTATATCCTTCAACTATTTATTTGAAATGTTGTATGTAATATGCTTATGAGTGGCCTGTGAATTAGAATGACAAAAAATGACTCACTTGAAGAAAAAATTCAACAGGCCTGCAGAATGGGGATTCTCTTTTAAGGTTGAAAACATTTGAAGCTATCTCAGAGTTGTACTTTTAGAATATGTTGCTTGAGAACATATGACAAAAGACTGCCATGAAATCAATAACCTATGAATGTTTTCTGTGTATAATATTAAAACATAATACTATTTGAATATATTGTTCAGAAATGGCATGAATTTTTGCATAAGATCAGATGTATAATGTAGAGATGTTGCATGGGGAACACACAAATTTGAAATGTTTTTTGCAGCATCTCCAGGGGTCTCCTGGTCAGAGATTGGGAACCACTAACTAGATTAGTGGTTTTGCAAGTTATTAATGTAATTAGCTTGTTTGTTTAGTTATAATTGGCTATGTAGCTCTTTGTTCAAAGAACTCATATTCTGGAGATCAACAAATCCCAGCTCTAAGACAGGAGTTGGAGTCTATCTGATTGGGGTTCAGAAAGGACCTTATAAAAAACTATGATCGTTCTATGAAAATTACACTGAAGAGACACTATTATTAAATATCACCAATGTTTCTGCATGGTAATTAGCCTGACATCTAATGTTAGTTTCAGCATATTTGCTTAGATATACCTGACATTAAAATAGGCACTGCCTTTATTTCTTTATTTAGACCTCTTTATTTCTACCTCTCCAAAATTGCAAATGTCTTCTGAGAACCTTCCAAAAGTGCTAGAAGAGTCTTTAAATTATTAGGCAATAATAATTATTATTAATTATTATAATTATTATTAATAATAATAAATATTAGGCAAAGTCTATGAACTTTGAGGAGAAAATGGTTCTCTATAACCATCTTACAAAGTCAGGTGGAATTCAGATTTTTCAAACTTGTACTGAAAGAAAGAGAACTTTGAAGTCAATTTTTTTCTATAAGTTCTACCTGATGCTATAAGAAAGCACCTGTTGTTATTTTCTTCCATGACAGAATTCCTGTCTCAATATTTCTAGAATTCAAAATGGATGATCTTGATTCATAATCAGATCATCTTCACTTATCTCCAATGCTGTCAAGGATTCTTTTTTTTTTTAATTTTATAATTTTTTCCAAAGATTCATTTATTTATTTTTGGCTGTGATGGGTCTTTGTTGCTGTGCATGGCTTTCTCTAATTGCAGAGAGCAGAGGCTATGTGCTAGTTATGGTGCACTAGCTTCTCATTGCTAGTCTTTTCTTGCTGTGGAGCATGGGTTCTAGAATGTAGGGTCAGTGGTTGTGGCCCAGAGCTTAGTTATTCCATGGCATGTGAGATCCTCTGGGGATCTCATATTTCCTGCACTGGCAGGGGATTCTTAACCACTGCAACACCAGGGAAACCCTCCTTTTTGTAATTGATGTATAGTTGATGTACAGTATTATATGAGTCTCTGGGGTACAAGCATAGTGATTTGACATTTATATACATTACAGTTTAGTTCACCTTTATTTCTTAATATTGGTAGAATGCAGGAGATTGGAGAATATCTCTTAGGATGTTTGAAACATCTACACATACACACCCTCAGATTACATCTAAAATCCAGACATGAAAGAATGAGATTATTCTTCCTTTACAAAGCAACTCTTCTGAATCAGTGCTCAATATCATTGTGTGACATCTCCCATCTCATGGATTATTTGTTCTGGATTTGACATAGTTTCTGGACCCTGAGAATTTGCTACTGACTCAAGCTTCTTGAGGGTAGAGACAGTTTACTCACTGAGTCTTGTATTTCTGGCACCATTTAGCATAGTCTGAGTTTGTAGATTTTAATTCAATTAAATGTAGCTCCCTATTCAAGTATTAAAAGGGACACATACCTTCTTTCTGCCCTCTCCATCTTTCCAGTTTGATCTCCCCTCTCTCATCCTCAGCCCCAACTCAACAGCAAGTCATCATGAGCTTTCTTTAGTTCCCAGCATGACTTTCCCCAGGCTTGCCTTTGGCAAAGGCTATTCCCTTCTATTGGAAGATCCCCCCCTTCCCTTTGCCTTGCTGAGATATGCTTATTTTTCAGGTCTATGTTCTTATGTCTCTTCTCTGGAAATACTTTACAACTCTGATTAAGTATCCTTTATATTTTTCTCCCATAACACATTGTGGCATTTTAACCCTCATTGAACTATCATAATTGAAATATCCTCACTAGATTGTCAACTTGAGAGCAGGCAGATATGTCACTTTATTTGCCTGCATATCCTCAGGAACTTAGCCCAACAACTGAGACATAACAGGTGCTCAATAAATATGTAGATGAATAAGCAAATGAATGAATGAATAAGTGCAATGACCAGGAATCCTTTCTCAAGAATTCTTTCGCCCAGAATCTTTTGGCAATTATGACTTCATTGTTGGCATAGTGACATTGTTTTAGGGAAAACTCTGTTACTGAACTTATATTTTTAAAAACCTGCTGAAATCACATATGAAGCTGGAAGTATCATAGGATCAATCCTGCAACTGAGTTCACATCATTCAATTCTGTGTAGGTGAGAATGGAACTCAGGCTCCTTTCTTTCAGCTGAAGATACCAACCTGGACTTGCTCCTGCAGTTCCTACTCTGTCAACTGGTATGCCATTGGATGTGAGGATGTAGTCTCTTTCTTTTTATTCATTCAACAAATATTGATTGTCTTGGAGGGGGGGACCCATGGACTTGACAGCCACTTAAGAATCAGAATTCCACTGAAGTACGTCTTGAGCCAACAAATACCAGGAAAAGCTGGGGAAAGGGAAAATCCTTACAAACCATTCTGAGCATGCTAAGCTATAAATATGTATTGGAAAAATTCTTTGATCAAGTCTCAATATGTGCCTTTCGTTATAGTAAGGAATCATCCCCACCCTCTCTTTAAAAACAGATGAAGGCACACTTAGAGCCATCTGGAGGAAGATGCTGCTTGATTAGGGTTCAGTCTCTCTTTAGAGAACAGCTTACATAAAATTACACTGAATAGAGTTTCAGAATCAATCTGCTCTTCCCTTTGCCTTTTACAACATGTACTTTACAGAATGCATAGTGATCTCTCTTAAGACATTTTTCTCTTTTATATCTTAGTCTCTTTCTGACAGAAATTCCTTTCTTTGTAGAGAAATAAGGCTTCTCTTTCATTGCCTCTATTCCCTTGATGACATGAAGTATTCAATCACGACCAATTTACAGATAATGTTGTGCCAGTTTCTCATGTGTGTTTGTCAGTTTCGTCACCTGTGCCAGATTGTTAAGTGTGTGCCCTAGATAGCGTGGATACCTTAGTCAACAAGTTTCATCATGCTTTTAAATGGAAATGTTCTGGAAATTTTCCTCTCAGCTCTTTTTCACTTGCCTGAACCTTTTTGGATGACTCTGAATTGGATGTTCTTCACCTATACCTTTAGTTCCTTAGGTCACCATATGTGTCAGCTGGGAGAGGAAGAAGAAACATGGGCAAAACAAATCTTCCATCAACATGTCAGAAAAGTGTCTGGAAGTTTTTCACTCATCGAACTTGCCTGATCTTATCAGTGGCAGTCAGCTGAGCTGAAGCTCTTTGGGTGATTCTTACTTTTCCCTGCCAAGGAAAGGAAAAATCCAGATGATGTGAAATGCTGCAAAGAGTCTAGCAATGCAATTTTTCAGTGTCATCTGGGTGAAATGGTTTGAAAAGTTTTACTTGTAAGTACAGGCTGGGAATAACTTTGGTTTAGATATGGGGAGAAACAGGCAGAGAAGAATTTAGTGCTAGCCATATTGATTTCATTAATATTAATGACCCAAATTACCTTGCTAATAAAGCAAAAGATAAGAGGCAAGATAACCCCGGACTAGAGTTTTCTAATCTCTAGATGTCTATCCAAGTATTTATAGAGAAAGACTCCTGTTCTTTTTTCTTCTAGTCAATAGCACAAGCAGCATGGGCAGATTTGATACCTCTCCCTTCATAAGTTGGCAACCACAACAGGAGAGTTGGCATGTCCCTAGGCTGTGGCATAAAGGCGGCACCTCTTAGTTCTATGACCAGCTTCTGATCAGTCGTTGGGAAGCAGCTGTGGTGGCAAAAAGAACTAGAGACAAAAGTACTGGAATGGGACTTCCATGGCAGTCCATGGGTTAGGACTTCACTTCCAGGGCAAGGGGTGTGGGTTCAATACCTGATCAGGAAGCTAAGATCCCACATGCTTCAGGGTCAGAAAACCAAAACATAAAACAGAAGCGGTATTGTAACAAATTCAATAAAGACTTTAAAAAGGACCCACATGAAAAAAAATCTTAAAAAATAACACTGGGTTCACAGAGGCCTCATTTCATGGGCATGGACTTAAAGGCACCGTAGGTTGCTGTTGTTTAGTTCCTAGGTCGTGTCCAACTCTTCTGCAACCCCATGATCTGTAACCTGCCAGGCTCCACTGTGCCTGGGATTTCCAGGCAAGAATACTGGAGTGGGTTGCCATTTCCTTCTCCAGGGGATCTTCCTAGCCCAGGAAATGAACCCATGTCTCCCACATCTTCTGCATTGCAAGTGGATTCTTTACCACTGACCATTAGGGAAGCCCCAATCCTGGTTTAATACTCTGCTGCTGCCTTCTTGAAATTCTTGATGATTTTTGAGGCAAGGAACTCGCATTTTCCATTTTGTGCTAGACCCCAGAAAATTATGTAGCCAGTCTTGTACTCAAGACGTATCACTGAAACATTCAAGAGCAGCACAGAAAGGTGTGTGCGGCATGTGTAAAAGCCAGCTCTTGGTACCAGACTTCAGACTACTGCCACTGCCCTCCCACCGCTCCCCCACCAAAAAAAAAAAAAAAAAACACACTTATGTGTGTGTTGAGAGACAATTTTGAGGGGTGGTTAAGGGTAAAAATTGCAGCTAGACTGCCTGGGTTTGAAACTTACCATAAGAAAGTTGCAATACTTTCTGTTGTCTCAGCATTTTCATCTGTAAAACAAGGGGAGAATAGCACCTATCTATAAAATCGCCGTAAGGATCAAGTGGTTTAATAAATGGAAAGTCCTTAGAGCACAGTCTGGCCCTTAGTCACACCAAATTATCTATTATGTTCTTATTACTAAATTAGGTTATGTTGTTATTTAGTTAAGTTATCTCTGGAAGGCTATATCAGCAGATCTCGTTTTGTTGCACCTTGCTCTATTGTGCTTCACAGATTTTATATTTTTCCCAAATTGAAGATATGTGGTGACCCTGCACTGAGCAAGTCTATCAGTACCATTTTCCCAACAGCATTTTCTCACTTTGTGTCCCTGTGTCACATTTTAGTAATTTCCACAATATTCCGATCTTTTTCATTGTTGTTATATTTATTATATAAACCTGTGATCATTGATTTTTAATATTAGTCCTGGAATTGTTTTGAGACACCATGACCATGCTCATGTAACAGTAAACTCAACTGATAAATGTTGTGTATGTTTAGATGCCTTATCCTCCACCCATTCTCCATCTTTCTCCCCCTGCTCAGGCCTTCATATTCCCTGAGACACAATAATATTGAAATTAAGCCAATTAATAACCCTATTGTGGCCTCTCAAGTATTCAAGTGAGAGGAAGAGTCACATGTCTCTCACTTTAAATCAAAAGCTAGAAATTTTAAATCTTAGTGAGGAAGGCGTGTAAAAGCTGAAAAAGGCCAAAAGTTACCCCATCCTGCTGAACAACTAGCCCAGTTATAGATGCAAAGAAAAGTTCTTGTAGGAAATTAAAAGTGCTACTCTAGTGTACACACAAGAAAGAAAATAGCCTTACTGCTAATATGGAGAAAGATTAAATGGCTGGTATAGATCCTGATGGCTCAGATGGCAAAGAATTCACCTGCAGTGCAGAGACCCAGATTCGAGAAGATCCCCTGGAGAAGTGAATGGCTACCTACTCCAGTATTCTTGCCTGGAGAACTCCACCGACAGGGGAGCCTGGCAGATTATATAGTCCATGGGGTCACAGAGTTGGACACAACTGAGCGACTAACACTTTCATTTTTTATTTTTTATAGATCAAACCAGCCATAATAGTCCCTTAAACCAAAGCCTAATCTGGAGCAAAGCCCTAACTCTGTTCAATTCTCTGGAGGCTGAGAGAAGTCTGGAAGCTTCAGAAGAAAAGTGTAAAGCTAGCAGAGGTTAATTCATGAGGTTTAAGGAAAGAAACCATCTCCATAACATAAAACTCCAAGGTGAAGCAGCCCGTACTGATGTAGTAGCAAGTTATCCAGAAGATCAGATAATGAACGATGTTGGCTACACTAAACAACAGATTTTCAGTCCAGATGAAACAGCTTTTTATTGGAAGAGGATGTCACCCAGAACTTCAATAACTAGAGAGAAGTCAATGCCTCATTCAAAGGACAGTCTGAGTCTCTTGTTAGGGGCTAATGCAGCTGGTAACTTGAAGTTGAACCCAGCGCTCATTTATCATCCTGAAAATCCTAGGACCCTTCAGAATTATGCTAAATCTACTCTGTCTGTGCTCTAAAATTGGAACATCAAAGCCTGAATGACAGCATATCTGTTTGTATCATGGTTTACTGAATACATTAATCCCACGATTGAGACCGACTGCTCTGAAGAAAATACTTCTTTCAAAATATTACAGCTCATTGACAATGCTCCTGGTCACCCCAGAGTTCTGAGGGAGATGTATGAGATTAATGTTGCTTTTATACCTGCTAACACTACATCTGTCCTGCAGCCCATGGATTAAGAATTAAATTTGAATTTCAAGTCTTTTTATTTAAGAAATACATTTCAAAAGGCTAAAACTGCAATATCTAGGGATTCTTCTGATGGATGTAGGCAGAATAAACTGACAACTTTCTGGAAAGTTTTCACCATTCTATGCTGTGCTTAGTCGCTCAGCTGTGTCTGACTCTTTGCGACCACATGGACTGTAGCCCACCAGGCTCCTCTATCCATGGGGATTCTCCAGGCAAGAATACTGGGGTGGGCTGTCATACCTTCCTCCAGGATCTTCTCAACCCAGGTCTCCCTCATTGCAGGCAGATTCTTTACTGCCTGCAGGTAAAGCCACCAAGGAAGCCCTTTCACCATTCTAGATGCCATTAAGAGCATTCACAGTTCATGGGAAGAGGTCCAAATATCAACATTAACAGAAGCTTGGAAGAAGTTGATTCCAGCCCTCATGGTTGACTTTAGGGTGGGGAGGGGCGGTTCAAGACTTCCATGGAGGAAGTAACTCCAGATATGGTGGAAATAGCAAGAGAACTAGAAGTGAACTCTGGAGAAGTGACTGCATTGCTACAATCACATGATCAAATTTTAATGGATGAGGAATTGCTTCCTATGAATGAGCAAAGATAGTGATCTCTTGAAATGGAAACTACTCCTGGTTAAGATGCTATGAAGATTATTGAAATGACAGCCAAGAATTTTGAATATTACATAAATTGTTGATTAAACAGTGGCAGGGTTTGAGAGGGTTGTCTCCAACCTTAAAAGAAGTTCTGCTGTAGTAAAATGGTATCAAACAATGTTGCATGCTACAGAGAAATTGCTTAAGAAAAGGAAGGGTCATGAGGCAAAGTTCATTGTTCTATTTAAGAAATTTACACAGCCTCCCTAGCCTTCAGCAACCGCCTCCCTGATTAGTCAGCTGCCATCAGCACTGAGGCAAGAACCTCCACCAGCAAAAAGAATATAACATGCTGAAGGCTCAGGAGTGATGGCTAGCACTTTTTACCAATAAAATATTTAAAATTAAGGTATACACATTTTTTTCATTCTGTCTGCCCTCTGATAGATGAGGATAAGAGGCTTGTGGAAACTGCCTGATGGGAGCGACTGGCTGTGGGGAAAACTGGGTCTTGCTCTGGTGGGTAAACCCAGGCTAAGTCTTTAATCCAAACTTTTGCTGATGGGTGGGGCTGAGTTCCAGCCCTGTAATTTGACCTGAGGCCAAAGTACTGTAGGGGTAATGATGGCCTCCTTCAAAAGGACTTATGCCAGCACTCTGTGGCTCCCTGGACTGTGGTAGTCAGTGTCCCTGACCACGTGGCAACCACACCTCTGCCAGCGACTCCCAGACACACACAGGCACATCTGGCTCAGTCACCTGTGGGGTCACTGCTCCTTTCTCCTGGGTCCTGATGTGCACAAGGTTTGTCTATGGCCCCCAAGAGTCTGTTTTCCTAGTCTGGTAGAAGTTCTGTAATCAAATCCTACTGACCTTCAAAGTCAAATTCCCTGAGGGTTCTCAGCCTTTGCCAGAACCCCAGATTGGGAAATCTGTTGTGGGCCCTAAAACTTTTGTAGCAGTGTGAGAACTTCATTGGGATAATTGTTCTCCAGTTTGTGGGTTGTCTGCTTGGTGGCTCTATAGTGGTGCTAACGGCAACCTCCTCCAAGAGGACTTACGCCACACACCGTGCCTCCCAGGTCTGCTGCAGCCAGAGCCCCTGTCCCGACGCTGGCCACTGTTGACCTGTGCCTCTGCGGGAGACACTCAAACACTCAAAAGCAGGTCTGCCTCAGTCTCCTCTGGTGGTCGCTGCTCCCTTCCCTGGGTCCTGGTGCACACAATGTTTTGTTTGCACCCTTCAAGCATCTCTGGCAGGTATGAGGTTTGATTCTAAACATGATTAGGCCATCTTGTTGGGACTTTTTCTTGGCCCTTGGACATGGGGTATCTTTTTTGGTGAGATCCTACATTTTTCTGCCAGTGGTTGATCAGCAGCTAGCTGAGATTTTGGTGTTCACACAGGAGAAGATGAGTGCATGTCCTTCTACTCCACCATCTTGTCATTAGTTGAGAGTTCCAAACAATAGCAAGAGAGATAAGAAAGCCCTCCTAGGTAAATAGTGCAAAGAAACAGAGGAAAACAATAGAATGGGAAAGACTAGAGATTTCTTCAAGAAAATTAGAGAAACCAAGGAATATTTCATGCAAATATGGACACAAAAAAGGACAGAAACAGTATGCAAAATGGAAGCAAAAAATATGAAGAAGAGGTGCAAAAATACACAGTATGCAAAATGGAAGCAAAAAATATGAAGAAGAGGTGCAAAAATACATAGAAGAATTATACAAAAAGATCTTAATGACCCAGACAACCACAATGGTGTGATCACTCACCTAGAGCCAGACATCTTGGAGGGTGAAGTCAAGTGGGTTTTAGGAAGTATCACTACGAACAAAGCGAGTGGAGGTAATGGAATTCCAGCTGAGTTATTGTGAATTCTAAAAGATAATGCTGTTAAAGTTCTGCACTCAATATGCCAGCAAATTTGGAAAACTCAGCAGTGGCCACAAGACTGGAAAAGGTGAGTTTTCATTCCAACCTCAAAGAAAGGCAATGCCAAAGAATGTTCAAACTACCATAAAATTGCACTCTTTTCACATGCTAGCAAAGTAATGCTAAAAATTCTCCAAGCTAGTCTCCAACAGTACATGAACTGAGAACTTCCAGATATTCAAACTGGATTTAGGAAAGGCAGAGGAACCAAAGATCAAATTGCCAACATCTGTTGGATCATAGAAAAAACAAGAGCGTTTCAGGAAAATGTCAACTTTTGCTTCATTGACCTTGCTAATGTCTTTGTGTGGATCACAACAAACTGTAAAAAATTCTTAAAGAGATAAGAATATCAGACCACCTTCTCTGCCTCCTGGGAAACCAGCATGCTGGTCAAGAAGCAACATTTAGAACTGGACATGGACCAACAGACTGATTCAACTGGGAAAGGAGTACATCAAGGCTGTATATTGTCATCCTGCTTATTTAACTTTACATGCAGAGTACATCTTGCAAAATGCAGGACTGGATAAAGCACAAGCTGGAATCAAGATTTCTGGGAGAGATATCAATAACCTCAGATATGCAGATAACACCACCCTTATGGCACAAAGCGAAGAACTAAAGAGCCTCTTGATGAAAGTGAAAGAGGAAAGTGAAAAAGCTGACTTAAAACTAAACATTCAAAAAAACGAAACTCATGGCATCCAGTTCCATCAGTTTAGTCAGTTCAGACACTCAGTCTTGTCTGACTCTGCAGTCCCATGGACCATAGCACACCAGGCTTCCCTGTCCAACACCAACTCCCAAGCTTACTCAAACTCATGTCCATTGAGTCAGTGATGCTATCCAACCATCTCATCCTCTTTTGTCCCCTTCTCCTTCTGTATTCACTCCTTCCCAACATCAGGTTCTTTTCTAATGAGTTGGCTCTTCGCACAGGTGACCAAAGTATTGGAGTTTCAGCTTCAGCATCAGTCCTTCCAATGAACATTCAGGTCTGATTTTCTTTAGGATTGACTAGTTTGATCTCCTTGCAGTTCAGTTCAGTTCAGCTCAGTTCAGTTGCTCAGTCATGTCTGACTGTTTGTGACACCATGATCTGCAGCACGCCAGGCCTCCCTGTCCATCACCAACTCCGAGAGTTTACCCAAACTCTTGTCTATTGAGTTGGTGATGCCATCCAGCCATCTCATTCTCTATCATCCCCTTCTCCTCCTGCCCTCAGTCTTTCCAAGCATCAGGGTCTTTTCAGATGAGTCAGCTCCTCACATCAGGTGGTCAAAGTATTGGAGTTTCAGCTTCAACATCAGTCCTTCCAATGAACACCCAGGACTGATCTCCTTTAGGATGGACTGATTGGATCGCCTTGCAGTCCAAGGGACTCTCAAGAGTCTTCTCCAACATCACAGTTCAAAAGCATCAATTCTTCAGTGCTCAGGTTTCTTCACAGTCCAACTCTCACGTCCATACATGACTACTGGAAAAACCATAGCCTTGACTAGATGGACCTTTGTTGGCAGAGTAATGTCTTTGCTTTTTAATATGCTGTCTAGGTTGGTCATAACTCTCCTTCCAAGGAGTAAGAGTCTTTTCATTTGATGGTTGCAACCACCATCTGCAGTGATTTTGGAGCCCCCCCAAAATAAAGTCAACCACTGTTCCACTGTTCCCCCATCTATTTGCCATGAAGTGATGGTACCAGATGCCGTGATCTTAGTTTTCTGAATGTTGAGCTTTAAACCAACTTTTTCACTCTCTTCTTTCACTTTCATCAAGAGGGTCTTCATTTCTTTTCACTTTCTGCCATAAGGGTGGTGTCATCTGTGTATCTCAGGATATTGATATTGTGTAACTCAGGTTATCTCAGTAATCGTGATTCCAGCTTGTACTTCATCCAGCCTAGCATTTTGCAAGATGTACTCTGCACATAAGTTAAATAAGCAGGGTGACAATATACAGCTTTGACGTACTTTCCCAATTTGGAAAATTTTGTTCCTTTGTTCCATGTCCAGTTCTAACTGTTGCTTCTTGACCTGCATACAGATTTCTTAGGAGGCACATAAGGTGGTCTGGTAGTCCCATCTCTTTAAGCAATTTCCACAGTTTGTTGTGATCAACAACAGTCAAAGGCTTTGCCATAATCAATAAACCAGAAGTAGATGGTTTTCTGAAATTCTGTTGCTTTTTTGATTTTCACAGCATCATCTTTTAGGATTTGAAATAGCTCAACTGAAATTCCATCACCTTCACTGTCTTTGTTCCAGTGATACTTCCTAAGGCCCACTTGACTTCACATTCCTGGATGTCTGGCTCTAGGTAAGTGATCATACCATTGTGGTTATCTGGGTCATGAAGATCTTTATTATATAGTTCTTCCATGTATTCTTGCCACCTCTTCTTAATATCTTCTGCTTCTATTAGGTCCATACCATTTCTGTCCTTTTTTGTGCCCATCTTTGCATGAAATGTTCCCTTGGTATCTCTAAATTTCTTGACGAGATCACTAGTCTTTCTCATTCTATTGTTTTCCTCTATTTCTTTGCATTAGGAAGGATTTCTTACCTCTCCTTGCTATTCTTTGGAACTCTGCATTCAAATGGGTATATCTTTCCTTTTCTCCTTTGCCTTTTGCTTCTCTTCATTTCTCAGCTATTTGTAAGGCCTCCTCAGACAACCATTTTGACTTTTGTATTTCTTTTTCTTGGGGATGGTCTTGATCACTGCCTCCTGTACATCATGAACCTCCATCCATAGTTCTTCAGGCACTCTGTCTATCAGATCTAATCCCCGAAGCTATTTGTCACTTTCACTGTATAATTGTAAAGGATTTTATTTAGGTCATACCTGAATGGTCTAGTGGTTTTCCCTACTTTCTTCAATTTAAGTCTGAATTTGGCAATAAGGAGTTCATGATATAAGCCACAGTCAGCTCCCAGTCTTGTTTTTGCTGACTATATAGAGCTTTTCCATCTTTGGCTGCAAAGAATATAATCAATCTGATTTCAGTATTGACCATCTGGTGATGTCCATGTGTAGAGTCTTCTCTTGTGTTGTTGGGAGAGGGTGTATGCTTTGACCAGTGCATTGTCTTGGCAAGACTCTGTTAGCCTTTGCCCTGCTTCATTTTATACCCCAAGGCCAAATTTGCCTGTTACTCCAGGTATCTCTTGACTTCCTACTTTTTGCATTCCAGTCCCCTATGATGACAGCTTTATTGGATGTTAGTTCTAGAAGGTCTTATATGTCTTCATAGCACCGTTCAACTTCAGCTTCTTCAGAATTACTGGTAGGGGCATAGACTTGGATTACTGTGATATTGAATGGCTTGCCTTGGAAACGAACAGAGATCATTCTGTCGTTTTTGAGATTGCACCAAGTGCTGCATTTTGGACTCTTTTAGTTGACTATGATGGCTACTCCATTTCTTCTAAGGGATTCTTGTCTACAGTAGTAGATATAATTGTCATCTGAATTACATTCACCCATTACAGTTCATTTTAGCTCAGTCATTCCTAAAACGTTGGTGTTCACTTTTGCCATCTCCTGTTTGACCACTTCTAATTTACCCTGATTCACGGACCTCACATTCCAGTTTCCTATGCAGTGTTGTTCTTTACAGCATCAGATTTGACTTCCATTACCAGTCACATCCACAACAGGGTTGCGTTTTCACTTTGGCTCAATCTTTTCATTCTTTCTGGAGTTATTTCTCCACTCGTCTCCAGTAACATATTGGGCACCTACTGACCTGGCGAGTTCATCTTTCAGTGTCAAATCTTTTTGCCTTTTCATATTGTCGATGGGGTTCTCAAGGCAAGAATACTAAATGGTTTGTCATTCCCTTCTCCAGTGGACCATGTTTTGTCAGAACTCTCCACCATGACTCATCCATCTTGGGTGGCCCTCCACAGCAAGGCTCACAGTTTCATTGAGTTAGAGAAGGCTGTGGTCCATGTAATCTGTTTGATTAACTTTCTGTGATTGCAGTTTTCATTCTGTCCTGTTGGGAGAGACTGACTATGGGGGAAACTGGGTCTTGTTCTGATGGGCAGGGCCATGCTCAGTAAATTTTTAATCCAATTTTCTGTTGATGGGCGGGGCTGTCTTCCCTCCCTGTTGTTTGACCCGAGACCAAACTAAGGTGGAGGTAGTGAAGATAATGGCCACCTCCTTCAAAAGGTCCCATGCATGCACTGCCACACTCAGTGTCCCTGACCCTGCAGCAGGCCACCGCCGACCCAAGCCTCCACCAGCGACTCTTGGACACTCACGGGCAAGTCTGAGTCAGTCTCTTCTGCAGTCACCGCTCCTTTCTCCTGGGTCCTGGTGTGCACATGGTTTTGTTTGCACCCTCCAAGAATCTGTTTCCCCAGTCCTGTGGAAGTTCTGTAATCAAATCCCACTGGCCTCCAAAGTCAAATTCCCTGGGGATTCTCAGTCCCTTTTCCAGATCCCCAGGTTGGGAAATCTTTCATGAGTCCTAGAAATTTCTTAACAGTGTGAAAATTTCTTTGGTATAGTTGTTTGCAGTTTGTGGGTTGTCTGCTTGGCAGCTCCATGGTGGGATTAATGGCGATCTCCTCCAAGAGGGCTTAGGCCACAGGCTGTGTGACCCAGGTTTGCTGCACCCAGAGCCCCTGCCCCTGCAGCAGGCCACTGCTGACCCGTACCTCCTCAGGAGACCCTCAAATACTCAAAGGCAGGTCTGGCTCAGTCTCTGTGGTCTCTCTGGTTCCTGGTGTGCACAAGGTATTGTTTGAGCCCTCTGAGGGTCTCTGGAGGATATGGAGCTTGATCCTAAATGTGATTTCACCTCTCCTACCATCTTGCTGGGGCTTCTTCTTTGCTCTTAGATGTAGGCTATCCTTTTTTCATGGGATCCAATGTTCTCCTGTCAATGGTTGTTCAGCAGCAAGTTGTAATTTTGGAGTTCTCACAGGAGAAGATGAACACACATCTTTCTACTTCACCATCTTAATCTGGAACAGAAAGACAGCACTTGTTCTCTCTGTGTGCCACTGACCATCTGAATAGCTCCAACAGCATAATGCCTTCATTTTACAAATGAGACTACAGAGTTCAGATGGCTTTGCCAGAGCCCCACAGATGGTAGGTGATGTGGTGAAGACTTGAATTCTAGCTGTCATACTTGTGTATCCTTAACTACTGGGAGATGCTGATGTTCAAGGTTTGCAGCCATACAGTAACACAGCCAGAGCCTGAAAATATCCCTCAAATGCCAGTGGGAACAGCAGGTCCCCAGATGACCCATGATGCCTGTCTAACCAGGCTGCACATGAGAGGGTCCCTACCATCTCCTCGGGTTCCTCAGGACCCTGCCAGACCTGGCCCCATGTGTCCTCATCTGCATCTTCTATCATGTGCTTTGATGAACCCAAGACCTTGTTCCCTGAGTTCTGTGAGGTGTTCCAGCCAATGAGCGAATCTTGTCCCAACACTTCATGGCAAAAAGATGGGGACCCAATGGAAACAGTGAGAGACTATTTTCTTGGGCTCCAAAATCATTGCAGATGGTGACTGCAGCCGTGAAATTAAAAGATGCTTGTTCCTGAGAAGAAAAGCAATGAGGAACCTAAACAGCATATTAAAAAGCAGAGACATTGCTTTGCCAACAAAGGTCCATCTAGTCAAAGCTAGGGTCTTTACAGTAGTCATGTATGGATGTGAGAGTTGGACTGTAAAGAAAGCTGAGCACTGAAGAATTGATGCTTTGGAACTGTGGTGTTGGAGAAGACTCTTCTTGGATTTCAAGAAGCTCAAACCAGTCAATCCTAAAGGAAATCAGTACTGAATGTTCATTGGAAATACTGACGCTGAAGCTGAAACTCCAATACTTTGGTCACCTGTGTGAAGAACCACCTCATTAGAAAAGACCCTGATGCTGGGAAAGATAAAATGCAGAAGGAGAAGGGGACAAGAGAGGATGAGATGGTTGGATAGCATCACTAACTCGATGGACATGAGTTTGAGTAAGCTCCACGAGTTGGTGTTGGACAGGAAAGCCTGGTGTGCTGCAGTTCATGGGGTCAGAAAGAGTCAGACATGACTGAGCAACTGAACAGCAACAATAATATGTATATTTTTAGACAATGCTATTGCACACTTAATAGATTCTAGTATAATGTAAATATAACTTTTATATGCACTGAGAAACCAAAATTTTCATGTGATTTTCTTTATTGCAATATTCACTTTATGTGGTGGTCTGGAACTGAACCCACAATGTCTCTGAGGTACACCTATATAATAAACGAGTAAAAATGGTTCCCTCTAGAGAAAGGAACTAAGGAACATAAATAGGAGCAGAGGTGGATTTTTTAAAATGAAAACTTGCACAGTTTTAGGGAACCCTTTAAGAAAGCAACAAAAATTATAAATTTAAAAAATCAGGATAACTTTTTCAGAAAGAATTTTTAATGCTGGTAATATTATAAAGTTCAGAAAAAATAAAATAAAATATATATTCATTGACTAACAAACCTCTACACACTTTCCCCTACATTTTTGCTGCATAATCTTTGCCTCATTGTGTGATAATTTTATAATTTCTGTGAGAAAAGGAAGATATTTCTGAGTCTTATGAGAATAGAATTTTTTTCTGTCTGTATTTTTAAAACCAGTGTTGTTGAGTTATAGCTAACATACCATATGATTTATCATTTTGAGTACACAGTTTGATAATTTTTAGTAATCTTATATAGCTTCATACATGGCACTAGTGGTAACAAATCCACCTGTCAGTGCAGGAGATGCAGGTACGATCCCTGGGTCGGGAAAATTCCTTGGAGGAGGAAATGGCAGCCCACTCCAGTATTCTTGCCTGGAGAATTCCATAGACAGAGAAGCCTGATGGGCTACAATCCATGGGGCTGCAAAGAATTTGACATGACAGAGTGACTGAACACACACACACACACACACACACACACACGTGGTTTTAAAAATTTCCACCAACCCAGAAAATTCTGTCATGCCCCTTTGCCTTTGTTTAGTTAAATTTATTGTTTAGATGTTATTATGATTGGAAGTGACTTCTTAATTTTATTTTCTAGTTGTGTGTTGCTTGTACTTTATACAGTGGATTTTTTAAATTGATCTTTTATCTTGCAAGCTTGTTAAACTTGTTTATAAGTTATAGTGGGTTTTAAAATTTATGTTTAAATGGAACAGAATAGAAAGCCCAGAGATAAGTCCACGAACCTATGGTCACCTTATCTTCGACAAAGGAGGCAAGGATATACAATGGAAAAAAGATAACCTCTTTAACAAGTGGTGCTGGGAAAACTGGTCAACCACCTGTAAAAGAATGAAACTAGAACACTTTCTAACACCATACACAAAAATAAACTCAAAATGGATTAAAGATCTAAATGTAAGACCAGAAACTATCAAACTCCTAGAGGAGAACATAGGCAAAACACTCTCTGACATAAATCACAGCAGGATCCTCTATGACCCACATCCCAGAATTTCAGAAATAAAAGCAAAAATAAACAAATGGGACCTAATGAAACTTAAAAGCTTTTGCACAACAAAGGAAACTATAAGCAAGGTGAAAAGACAGCCCTCAGATTGGGAGAAAATAATAGCAAATGAAGCAACAGACAAAGGATTAATCTCAAAAATATACAAGCAACTCCTCCAGCTCAACTCCAGAAAAATAAATGACCCAATCAACAAATGGGCCAAAGAACTCAACAGACATTTCTCCAAGGAAGACATACAGATGGCTAACAAACACATGAAAAGATGCTCAACATCACTCATTATCAGAGAAATGCAAATCAAAACCACAATGAGGTATCATTATACGCCAGTCAGGATGGCTGCTATCCAAAAATCTACAAGCAATAAATGCTGGAGAGGGTGTGGAGAAAAGGGAACCCTCTTACACTGTTGGTGGGAATGCAAATTAGTACAGCCACTATGGAAAACAGTGTGGAGATTTCTTAAAAAGCTGGAAATAGAACTGCCATATGACCCAGCAATCCCACTTCTGGGAATACACACCAAGGAAACCAGATCTGAAAGAGCCACATGCACCCCAATGTTCATTGCAGCACTGTTTATAATAGCCAGGACATGGAAGCAACCCAGATGCCCATCAGCAGACGAATGGATGAGGAAGCTGTGGTACATATACACCATGGAATATTACTCAGCCATTAAAAAGAATTCATTTGAATCACTTTTAATGAGATGGATGAAACTGGAGCCCATTATACAGAGCGAAGTAAGCCAGAAAGATAAAGACCATTACAGTATACTAACACATATATATGGACTTTAGAAAGATGGTAATGATAACCCTATATGCAAAACAGAAAAAGAGACTCAGATGTATGGAACAGACTTGTGGACTCTGGGAGAAGGCGAGGGTGGGATGTTTCAGGAGAACAGCATTGAAACATGTGTATTATCTAGGGTGAAACGGATAACCAGCTCAGGTTGGGTACATGAGACAAGTGCTCGGGCCTGGTGCACTGGGAAGACCCAGAGGGATCGGGTGGAGAGGGAGGTGGGAGGGGGGACTGGGATGGGGAATACATGTAAATCCATGGCTAATTCATATCAATGTATAACAAAAACTACTGTAATGATGTAAAGTAATTAGCCTCCAACTAATAAAAAAAAATAAATAAATAAATAAATAAATAAAATAAAATTTATGTTTATAATTTTCTACATATAGTACTGTATTGTCTGCCGATAAAGTCAACTTACTTTTTTTTTTCCCAGTTTGCATGCCCTTAATTTTTTACTCCTGCATTATTGTACTGACTAGAAGCTCCAGTAAAATGTTGAATAGAAGTTTTGTAAGTGAAGATTCTTATTTACTCCTTTTCTTAGGGAGAGAACACTCAGACTTTTACCACTAAGTATGATACTAGTGACAATTTTTCTTGTTCTTTTTTATATACTTGATTTCCAATGTTACAGGTGTATAGCACAGTGATTCAGTTATATATATATATATATGTGGAAGTGTATATATGCATATATTTTTTTCAGATTTTTTTCCACTATAGGTAATTATAGGATATTGAATGTATTCCACTGTGCTATACTCTAGGTATTTGCTGATTATTTTATGCATAGTAGTCTATCTGTTAATCCGAAATTCCATATTATCCTTTCTCCTACCTTTCCCCTTGGTAACCAAAAGTTTGTTTTCTGTGTCTGTGAATCTATTTCTGTCTTGTAAATGAGTCCATTTTTTTTAGATTCCACACATAAGTGATATGATATTTGCCTTTCTTTGTATGACTTAGTTCACTTAATATCATAATTTCTAGGTCCACCCATGTTACTCCAAATGACATTATTTCACTCTTTTTTTTATGGCTGAGTAATATTCAAGTGTGTGTGAGTGTGTGTGTGTGTATATATATATATACACACACACACACATATATATATATAGGCTTCCCTGGTGGGCTTAGATGGTAAATAATCCACTTGCAATGCAGGAGACTGTGTTCTATCCCTAGGTTGGGAAGTCCCCTGAAGAAGGGAATGACTACCCTCTCAAGTGTTCATGCCTGAAGAATTCCATGAACAGAGGATCCTGGCAGGCTACAGTTGCAAAGAGTAGGGTTTGCAAAGAGTTGAACATGACATGACTGAGCTACTAACACTAATATATATGTGGAATGGAAAACTCTGCTTATAATTTTACATTTCTGCTATCAGATTTTGCCACAGACTGGCTTCTGGTGCTATATATAATTCATAACTAATTTCACTTCCACTATACATATGCCTCCAGTGCTGGGTACTCAGATGCACCTTCATGAAATATGATCTCTGACCTAGATAGTGTCATACCACGATACCTTGAATTGGGGAAAATGGTTAGTAGGATTATATGTTGAAGACAATTCTACACTAAGCCTGAATAACAATATAACTATACACAGAAGTGATTACAGACCACATAAAAAACATCCCACTACACCCAAGCTGAAAGTATCATTTTCTAGCTAGAACCCTAAAATGCAAGTAGCCACTTCAATGCCACCAAGGAGAGAAAAGCATGACGGAATAGGACTGGAAGGAAACTGTTTCCTACATGAATTGTGATTAAATTATCTAACTTTTGCAAGTATTATAAAATTTTTGGCTTTGTGAACATATTGCATTGCTGAGTCCATCTTAGAGTCTTGGAAGTGGTCCATGCAAATGAAAGTGAAAATAAAAGTCGCTCAGTCGTGTCCGACTCGTTGCGACACCATGGACTATAGCCCACCAGGCTCCTCCATCCATGAGATTTCCCAGGCAAGAATACTGGCGCAGGTTGCCATGCCCTTCTCCAGGGGGTCTTCCCAACCCAGGTATTGAAGCCAGGTCTCCTGCACTGCAGGCAAATTCTTTACCATCTGAGCCACCAGGGAAGCCCTGGTACAAGCAGGAAATTTAAAACTCAGTATGAGTCTCAGAAGGAAAGGTAAATCAACCTCTGGTTAAAAGAAAGACTGATTCCCTCTTTTACATATGATAATGTATATGTTTCCATGCTATGCTCTCAATTCGTCCCACCGTCAGATAGCCAGCGGGAATTTGCTATATGACACGGGGAGGTCAAACTGGTGACGACCTAGAGGGGTGGGCTGGGAGGGAGGTTGAAAAGGGAGGGGACATATGTGATGCCTACGGCTGATTCATGTTGATGTATGGCAGAAACCAACACAATATTGTAAAGCAATTATCTTCCAATTAAAAATAAATAATTTTTTAAATGAAAGAAGACTGACTGTAAAATGTATTGACTCTAATATAAAACAAAAAGCTAAAAATAAATACATGAATTTTGAGTAGTGTTGGGTTCCAAACCTTCCTCTCAGCATCTTACGAGTGGTATAACCGATCTGTGGAATACAACTTCTGAGCTTTGATTTTCTCATGTGGAATAAAATTAGCACCAATAATTGTTGACATTATTAACCACTCCCTGCATGCCATCTGCTTTAAGTGTATTATCTCGATTCTCACAACCTTTTGAAACAGGCTTTATTAAAATCCTCATTTTACAGGGAAGGAAACTGAGTCACTTTCCTGACACATGCGAATGATCACCTCACATCATGCGGTTCTGTGCAGTTTAATGTGAAAATAAATAATCAATGTGCCTTGTACACTCTGCAGCGTCACACCAGTCTCCATCAGAGAGAGCCCTTGTAAGTGTGAGAAATGCATCTGCTCATTCATCAGCATTCAAGTAAGTCAAGAGACTATTAAATGGCCAGTCAGATAGCAAAGTCAGGTCCTGGAGCATCTCCAACCTACTATTGTTGCTCATCAAGATACAAGCCCAATGAGCAGAATAATTCCACACAGTATGGTGCAGTAGTCTTCAAACTTTACTCAGCTCTAAAATCATGAAGAGGAAATTGTGCTTGTTGAAATAAAGATTCCTGTGATTTATCTTCAGATATTTTGATTCAGTTGGTCCAGAATTTGGCTTCAAAATATGCATTCTTATTAAATATCTTAGGTGATTTTGATGTAGGAGTTCTTGGATTACAGATTAAACACAGAGGAACCATGGAAGAAGCCACTAGCTTACTTTGTATTTTTTTTCTTTTCTTTTCCCCTGACCTCAAAAAAAGAGAATGAAAGAAAAATTTACCACTTAACTTGCTGGTGCATCTAGGCATTTTGATCCCCCTGGAGAGACAACCTTGTATTGTTATATGTTATTTGTATTTTACTGTGGGTGAGTTTATTTGATTTCTTGTGAGGGAAGATTTGGTTTGAAAGAGAATCTGAAGACTCTAGATCATTGCAATTGATGAGATCTTTCAAAGCAAAAAAAGGGCATGCAACTTGAAGGACAAACTGCCAACTTCTTCATTTTATCTACACAGAGTAATGTCGGGCAAGGCCATAGAGTAACTTGTTACTTTATAGGACAAACGTGGGCATATTGCAGCAACAATTTTCTACCTTGAAATCCAGCTAAAGGAATAGGAAGATCTGAAACCTAGGATCAATTATTAAGGTTGGAGCCTAAAAAGCAGACTGAAATTCACCATCGGAGGTGGGCCATATGTCACATTTCACCAAATTAGGGATACTGATGTTTTCTGTCAAATTTGTTCACATATATTACTGTGGCCAGGTATCACTGAAGCACTTTGTACTTTGAGATGTAAATAAAATTCAATTGGATCATATTCCAGGTGAATTGAGAGCCTCTGAGTTCTCTTCTTCCTTGAACAGGAGTCAGCAAATTTTTTTTTCTGTAAAGGGCCAGATAGTAAATATTTTCAGCCTTGTAGGCCATATAGTCTCTGTTACATTACTCAACTCTGCCATTTGAGGCAGCCATCTGCCTAGTTGCTCAGTTGTGTCCAATTCTTTGTGATCCCATGGACACATTAAGCTCCTCTGTTCATAGGATTTCCCAGGCAAGAATACTGGGTGGATTGCCATTTTCTACTCCAGGGGATCTTACTGACCCAGGATTCAGTCCGAGTCTCCTGCATTATCAGGCAGATTCTTTATCACTGAACCACCTGGGAAGCTACTACAGACACAATGTAAACAAATGAGCAGGGCTATGTTCCAATAAAACTTTATTTAAAGAAACAGGTGGCATCCAGATTTGGCCCAAGGGCATAGTTTGCATACACCTGTTCTAGAAGGTAGAGATGGCTTACTGTTTACCCTCTAGTTCTAAGTTTCTGCTTCTCCTGAATTAGTTCAGTTTATTGGTCATTTTATCATCCCATGCCTCTCTCCCTATTCCACAATTTGTAAGACTAAAGATGGAGCACAGACAGCAGCCTGAATGGAAGCTAATTTACACAGACATCCAATCAGACACCCACGTCTAACTATGAGACCTGTTTCTTGTTGGTAACTTGCTTGGCATGCATCAAACTGTTATATAATTCTTGGCTGACTCACTGATTTGGATGTGGAAAACAGGTTGTACCACATCATTCATGCTGGAGGAAGCAAGAATGGAGTTGATGGATTCTCAGCAAATTCTTGGGATAGGGAGAGACACATAGGCGCCATATATCACTCAGTGAACTAACAGTTGTCAAGCTAGTACCCCACATTGGGCTGGTCTGCGGTCAAATTGTCTCCTCTGACCGAAAAATCTATGAGTTTCTGTCTGATCATTGCCATCCAAGAAATCCCGCATTTCCCCATTTTGTTAAATCATATTAAAAGCAACTTGATTGAGCCTTTTATTTTCCATGATTTCTGAGAAGTCCAAATGCAGTGATATTCAGTGCTCCTTTCTCTTACCTTGGACCCCGAGAATTTGGGGGTACAAGAAAAGAGGACAACACCACTCCTCAAGTTCTGTGTGCTTATGGCTGCTATAGCCCATATTTTAGCAGTTTGTTCAAATATGGGCAGCTTTCAGGCAGCCCCAATTGCTCCACCCATGATTGACTTGAGGGCTTTCGTCAAAGCTCCTAGGATCACTGGGCTTAGTTCTCAGTCCTTCCAGCTTCAAGGTGCTTCTTTTTAGTGGACTTGGATCTATGTCACTTGTGCAAACTGATGCTCTTACTCCCCTCAGCAAGAATCAAACCAATTTCGAGGGAACTTGCTTCCCTTATCAAATTTTAAGTCACTGAGACTCTGAATACCTTTCTTTCTCAGATCAGTTTAATATTCCTATTGGATCCAGATTGTCAGAGGTACAAATTGTTTGTCTTTCATAGTGATTTACTTTGTTTTCATTGAACTTCAATGGACATGTAATCTCCAGTTTACAAGCCCTACCATTCCCTGTAATCTTGCTCCAGCTAGCCTTAGTTGTTGCTACCTGTCTTGACTTGGAGGAGTGGTAGAATAATTCCTCTTGATTCTTCCTGAAGAGCTTACAGTTAGGAAATAATACAATTTGCTTTCTCTATATGGGGTTTTGCTACATAAATTTTAAAACCAACCACTCTTTTATAAAGCTCTGTTTATTCTAGCCCACCTTAGTGCTTCTCAAGGTATGGGCCTTGGACTAGAAGGATCAACACCTCCTGGGAACTTGCTAGATAGGTAAATTCTCAAACCCTACTCCAAATCTACTACTGTAGGGTCCTGGGAGCCCAGTAATCTTCATTTCAACAAAGCTTCCAGGTGATCAGATGCATGTGCTAAGTTTTGGAAGTACTGCTTTAGGATGTGCTACACCATGGAAGGACATGGACTGGGAGGCCTGGCATGCTGCAGTCCATGGGGTTGCAAAGAGTCGCACACGACTGAGTGACTGAACTGAACTGAACTGAACTTTGGAAGTAATAATCCACTAGAGAAAAAAAAATCTGTCATTTAGAACTAACGGTAATCCTCTGATGAGTTCTTAGTCCTCTCTCCTTTTCATTCTCTCAAAATTTTAATTGATGCCCTCTTGTGGCTATGAGAATTCCCAAGTGTATAACTGACCTACTATCTTTCTTCTGGCTTTTTTTTTATTGTTTCATTTCAGGAAAGCTTAATTATAATGTTCTGACATAATTGGAAATTATATTCTTCATGTAGATCTCCCACACAAATTCCCCTTCCTTCTTTTCCCCTTAATTATCAATGACTCTGTAGCGGGACTGGACCAAACTAGGGTAAGTTGAATTAGTCACTGATCTCAGGTGAAAAATTAAAGGAGACATCCCAGAAATAAATTCACACACTTATGATCAATTAATCTATGAAAAAGGAGGCAATAATGTACAATAGAGAAAAAGACAGTCTCTTCCATATATCATGCTGGGAAACTAGACAGCTACATGCAAAGGAAAGAAATTACAACATTCTTTAACACTGTATACAAAAAGAAACTCAAAATGGGTTAAAGACCTAAATGCAAGACCAGAAACCATAACACTCCTAGAAGGAAAGACAGGCAGAATAATCTTTGACATAAATCATAGCAATATTTTTTGGATCAGTCTTCTAAAGCAAAGGAGATAAAAGCAAAAATAAACAAATGGTACATAATTAAACTTAAAAGCTTTTGCACAGCAAAGGAAACCATTGACAAAATGAAAAGACAGCCTACTGAATGGGAGAAAATATTTGCAAATGATATGACCACTAAGGGGTTAGTACCCAAAATATAGAAACAACTCAACATCAAAAGGACAAACAACTGGATTACAAAATGGACTGAAGACCTGAATAGACATTTTTCTGAAGAGGACATGCAGATGGCCAGCAAGCACATGAAAAGATGCTCAATATTGCTAATCACCAGAGAATGGAAATCAAAGGCAGAGTTAGATGTCACCTCACATCTGTCAAAATTGCTACCATCAAAAAGAACACAAATAATAAATGTTGGTGAGGTGAGGATGAAGAGAAAAGAGAACCCTCCTGCACTGTTGATAGCAATGTAAATTGGTACAGCCACTGCGGAAAACAGTAAGTTTTCTCAAAACACTAAAAATAGAGTTATCATGAAAAGTGTTAGTCACTCAGTCATATCCTACTCTTTGTGATCCCATGGATTGTAGGCCACAAGCTTACTCTTTTCATGAATTCTCCAGGCAAGAATACTGGAGTTGGTATAAAAAATATGTAGCCAAAAAATATAAAAGCTAACTTGAAAAGCTATATGCACCCCAATGTTCATAGCAACATTATGTACAATTGCCAAGATATGGAAGCAACCTGTGTCCATTAACAAATGAATGGATAAAGAAGAGATGGTGTAAATACATAACAGAACACCATTCAGTCAAAGAAAAGAATGAAATTTTGCCATTTGCAACAACAAGGATGGACTTGGAGGGCATTGTGCTAAAGTGAAATAAACCAGATAGAGGAAGAAATATACTGTATGATATTAGTTACATGTGTAATCTAAGGAATATAGCAAACTAGTAAGTATAACAAAAAAAGAAGCAACCTCAAAGATATAGAGAACAAACTAGTGGTTACCAGTGGGGAGAGGAAAGGGTAGAGGAGAAGTATAGAGGTAGGGGATTAAGAGGAACGAACTATTATGTATAAACTACAAGGATATATTGTACAACATGGGAAATAGAGACATTATTTTATAATACTATAAATAGAGTAAAATCTTTTAAAATTGTGACACACTATCATATACCTGTAACTTCTAAAACATTGCACTGCAACGAAACTTCAGTAAAAAACTTAAGGAGGCACCAAAAAAATCTCAATGATTAAAATAAATATTTTAGTGAGATTTTTTTTTTTGCAAAATGAAAATTAATGCAAGAAAAGCCATGATGAACAAAATAAAAAATTATTCAAAGACAGGATCAGGACCTTGTCATATCAAGCCATATTAGCTTGAAACAAAAGGAAACATCAATAATGCTCTCCTGATCCTGGCTTTAACTAAAATTCTGGTATTTTGTTCATTATCGATTTCTCTGCATAAATTTTTCTTTCAAAAAGTACTGCAATAAAATTTTTCTATCTGTGTTGCTAAGTTTTTTGGTACCCATGTAAATTTTGTGCCCTCTTGCCTCGCCAATTCTCTGAAGGTTGAGTGTCAGGGTTTTTCTTACATCTCATAGACAAACACAGTTCTTGAGAAAGATGCCTCTTGCTTTTCTCTGTTCTCAGAACTCTGCTGACTACAGATAAACCCTGTAGGCAAGAAAGTTGATTACATACAGTGATTTGAGAGGCATTGAAAAGTTATCTGATCTCCTTTTATTTTATGTTATTATGTCACAGTAGATACTTGGGTCCTAGAAGAGACAAGACACATTTTGGTTCCAGGTTCCAAAGCTGATACAGAGAAAAGTCTTAGATCCCATAAGTCTTCTTTGTCTTGGTTCAACAATTCATAGGACTCTTGGAAAGCAAGTCGCTAGGTAAGAAGATTGTTGAAATGGAAGAGAGGAGCCTGGAGAAGACTCAAAAACTCACCATTTGCCCAGGGCCCATGGATATCTGCTCACCAGATCTTTAACAACTGCACACTTAATGTATACTAAACAATCTCATGCTAGCTCATAGACTGCTTTGTAATTAGTCTCTAGATGAATCAGATGTATATATTTATCTTCTCCAACTAGATTGCACTTCTTGATGTTAAGGATCATGTTTTCTCTCTTGTTTTGATTTTTTTTTTTTTTTTCTTTAAAGAGGATGAACTGAATAGCTATTTCAGAAGTATCACCTTTGGTAAGTTTGTCTTGATTTAGTCAGTCTTTCCTTTATTCAGTTCACAGTACATTAGAGATCAAATGGAATTAAGGAGACATCACTGAATGAAGCAATTCAGCACTGGAAAAAGTTAAAAGCCTGGTTGCCTTTGGTGTCTACTCATTGTGACAGTTACATGACGATAATCTCAACTCTCCAGGAACTTCTAAAGCATGGAGATAGATGAATCCAAAGCAGACAATATACATAGTACATTATAAAGTAACTTAAAAGTGTATCAAAGTAAATTGAAAGTTAAGCCACATTCTTAAGGAATGTGTTCCTTTCATATGGTTCCAAATCAAAGGCTACATGTACCCACAGTCAAACTTGCAGGTCTTTGAAGATGCAAACATTCTGAGCACAAATTCACCTTTCACGCAAAAATTCCCAAACTCAACACATAAACATGCCCTTCATAAATCACCAAAGAGTCTCTTCAGTTGTAATACTACATGAATTAAATTGTCAAGAGTTTTTCCTTTTATAGCAATTGATTCGGTATCTTTTAAAGTCCTCAGCACTCTCAGATCTCTAAAGTCTGAACTCCAATAAATAAACTTATGCTTTCCTTTGTATTTAGAAGTTTACAACATAGAATTGCAAGTTCTGACCTGTTGAGAAAGGTACCTTCATAGTGCCCAGTCACTAAGTCGTGTCCGGCTCTTTGGGACCCCAGGCACAATAGCCTGCCTGGCTTCTCTGTTCAAGGATTTTCCAGGCAAGAATACTGGAGTAGGTTGCCATTTCCTCCTCCAATGATATTCCCAACCTAGGAATCAAACCTGCATCTCCTGTGACTCCTGCATTGGCCAGCAGATTCTTTACCACTGTGCCACCTTCATAGAGTAAGGATTTATTACATTGGTAACTTGACAAATAGTTTTTTTACACTGGTAACTAACAGTAATTTTCCTTAGCCCTTTCAGGACAATTTTCCATTTCTGACTTGAAATCACTGCCTTACATTTTTAAAAATGGAAGATTATCTTTAGAGGAATCATTTATTTTTCTGTGCTTTTACACTCTAGAGTGAATGCACAAGTGTCCTGAACAGAGCCAAGTATCTTTTGAAACGTTTTTTACGCTGGTGAAAAGTTGTTAATGTTTTTGTAAGGCTTTGTGTCACTAAGACGGTAAAGAGGCCAGTCCACTCTGCTTGGCTCAGCAAAGACTGCAGTCAAGTAGGAAACTGGGTCAACTGTGTGGCAACTTAGTTTGTTTTAAACTGATGAATGACCACGGAGATGCCAACGATTGATGGAATAAAGCAATTCCACGTCATCGTGAGTCCTAGGGCCTCACCTAAAAAGTCACGTGTATAAACCTCTTGTAGAGGATGATGCCCATCACTCAGTTCCCTGAATCACAGGGAACAGAGAGCTCACCGTGGTTGCCCTCCATGTCTGTTAAGCCGATGAGCACAGACACACAGGCAAAGGAGGCCATGTCTGTTTCTATGTATTATTTTTATAAAGACTCAGCAGAAGGGCTCGTGGTGGTATTCAGTACCTCCTTTTCAAGTCTGTAAAGCCCACGACCTAATGGAGAGAAAGGTCCCTTCCAGTTGCACAACGGTCCTCCTGGGGAACCTTCGAGTCTCCCTAGGAAGAAGCCAAGGTCCTAAGAACCATCTTGCACAGGACTGTATACAAGTGAGTCATGAAGCAACTTCAAATGGTATAAGATTGAAAGGAACTTTTTATTTTGAAAGTTTTAAAATGATCTCCCGGCATCATCACTGCAGAAGCAGGAGAGAAAAATTAATAAAATTAGATGAGTATGTGTTTGTTTGCCTGTGGGCATTTGCTTGGTTCTGAGCTTATTCCTTTGAAAGACATCCTTCCAGGGTTTGTCCACTCCAAGGATATCTACCAAGGGTGTGTCAATTCCCTCTCAGTTGGATGTAATTTGCAGCCACATTATCCTGTCTAAAAGGAATGAAAAGAAGTCAGAAAGATTTCCTGAGGAGCAGCTGGCACATGCAAATGTGAGACTGCTCATTTTAATTTTGGTTGCCATGACATTTCCTCAATTACCTCATTGACCTGAATCACATTTCCTTACAGTGCTTTCAGCCTTACTGTCCGGAAGTTACACTTGTTTTCTTATTTGGATAGCCCAAAGAAAAATCATGAGCAAGTCTGGATGTTGTGGTTTTTGCAAATGTTGGACATATGCAGAAAATGTCATTTGAATTTGTAACATACTGAGAGTGTATCTGAGCAAGCCTGCTAATCAAACTTTCATCAGGTTTATTTCTTTGCCAAAGAGTCACTTCTGGATGATATCTTCATTTTACAAATAAAGAGAGATATGCTCATAAATGATAAATGTAAATGATAGAAAGCATATATGGCTAAGAGAAATAATAAAATATAAAGACATTCATGTGAAACCTACTGGACAGCGAGGATACAAATTTATGTACAGTCTATAAAGCAATCTGCTCTCATTCCTCTGGGTAGATCCTTAAGAAATATTATCCCTTATCTTCACTATAGCTGGCATAAAAGGATTGGTAATAGCTCTCAGTTGCATTTCAAAACATAGAACAGAGAAAGATTGGTCAAATCTTTGCAATCACCATAATTTGTCCTTTGGAATTCATTCAGTACATATTCTTGCTTCTCTCTGATGATGACTATCAAAGATTTTAGCATACATTAGACAAATACATTAGCCAATCACTCACACATAAATATGAGAAACAAATTGAAAATATTACAAGAGATACAGTGTGTTTTTCACTAATAAAGAGAATTAACCTTCATTGATAAATACATGGCCAAAGAGTCATATACAATTAGCCTTTTAGGGAAACATTCTGGCAAAGTAAATGCAATCAATGATTACAGTAGCAATTATCTACTAATAGTATGAATGCATATGAAAAATTTCAATTTCTTTCCTTCTTAGTTGCTTGCCACTGTGCATTGCTAATGAATAGAGTTTACTACACTAGTTTCTGGTAGAAATGTCAACATACAAATAGAACCTCTGTTCATTTTCATTGTGTCCAACCCCAAAAAAATCCAGATTGGCCTTTCCCAGAAGTGTTGAGGGTACATTGTGTCTGAGATCAGATGGTCAGGTGTGCAGCCTTTGTGAATAGGCCCGCTCTGCTAATATTTACCAAAGACCACAAGTTCCTGTAGCTGGAAGATTCAGGAGTTAGCCTATTGTTTGAGCAAACTGAAGCTTTCTTTGGAAAATCTTGGCAATGGGAAGTGCATTTGCGTATTTATTTATAAAAACTGTCATACAGTTTTCTCTCAAAAGAAAAATAAGTCTTTAATTTCCTATTGAACTTGTTCAGTTGACAGAAAAAAAATTTATGCAGCAGCCTCATGTATAAAACATGAAAAGGGACAAACTACTAGTACTATCTGGAAATCTTCTGAAAGAAAGATCTTTTCTGGTTTGAATCATTTACATTGAAAACACAAAGATGATCTTACTGAAAGCAGTGCTGTATGAGGTGAATAGCTGAAATAATTTTCATATTTAATGTTTATAGAGGCCAGATAATATGGTAGTAAATTGAAATTTCTGTTTGCTGTCCAGTCGCAGAGTCACATCCAGCTCTTGGTGATCCATGGACTGCAACATGCCAAGCTTCTCTGTCCTGCAGTATCTCCCGGATTTCGCTCAAAATCATGTCCATTGACTCAGTGATGTTATCCAACCATCTCATCCTGTCACCCCCTTCTCCTTTTGCCTTCAATCTTTCCCAGCATCAGGGTCTTTTCCAATGAGTTGACTCTCTGCATAGGGTGGCCAAAGTATTGGAGCTTCATCTTTAGCATCAGTCCTTCCAGTGAATATTCAGGATTGATTTCCTGTAGGATTGACTAGTATGATCTCCTTGCAGTCCAAGGGATTCTCAAAAGTCTTCTCCAACACCACAGTTTCAAAGAATCTATTCTTCAGTGCTCAGCCTTCTTTATGGTCCAACTCTCACATCTGTACATGACTATTGGAAAAACCATAGCCATATGGACTATGTGGACCTTTGTCGGCAAAGTGATGTTTTTGTTTTTTAATACACTGTCTAGGTTTGTCATAGATTTCCTTCCAAGGAGCAAGCATCTTTTCATTTCAAGGCTGCAGTCACTGTAAGCAGTGATTTTGGAGACCAAGAAAATAAAGTCTGTCACTGCTTCCACTTTTTCCCATTCTATTTGCCATGAAGTGATTTCACATGAAGTAAATTGAAAGAGGCACATGGTGTTAATTTTAGGAATGAGTTTACAACACAATAATGACAAGTTTTTTTTTTTCATAGCATCTCCCAATGTAATATTTTTCAAATATCAGTAAATACTAGACAACTCATCATAGAAAAATGCTATCTGTCTTATCTGCATGACTTTCAGGAGCTCATATACAGCTACAGGCATATATCATTTCCTAGGCTGTCTTGGTACCTCAGCAGTGTCTTAACATATAGCCTTGTTTACATGGAAGGTTCATTTGAGGAGAGAATCTAGCTTATCAGAGCACTCTAGCCTGAGCCTAGATTCTAGAAGGCTAACAAACCCCTTTATTTTTTCAGATGCTCCTGAATTTGCTTCACTGGCTACAGCGTGGTCTCTCATTTCCACAATTACTCCTTTAAAGCTTGACATATATGCACTGCATGCATGCGTGCTAAGTTGCTTCAGTCATATCTGACTCTTTGTGACCCTATGGACCATAGCCCACCAGGCTCCTCCGTCCATGGGATTCTCCAGGCAAGAATACTGGAGTGGGTTGCCATGCCCTCCTCCAGGAGATCTTCCCCACTCAGGGATCGAACCCAGGTCTCCAACATTGCAGGGAGATTCTTTACTGTCTGAGCCACCAGAGAAGCCCCCCCCCCCCACATATATATGGATATATATACACATATAGCTAATTCACATTGCTGTATTGCAGAAGCCAGCACAACTTTGTAAAGCAACTATCCTCCAATTTAAAAAAAAAATTAAAGCTTTAGGATTGGGTCAAGCCAGAAAGCCCACAGTAGTACCAGCAGGGCCTCTTAGCTTAATACATTTTTAAGAAATTCTGAGTGCTCCTCACTTCTCCTGCCCTCTGTCCCTATCATTAACTGGGACCAGAAAAGGAACTCAGTATTTAGATCTAGGCTGAAAACACATTTCATCAGTGACCTGGAGACCTACAAACAGACTTAAAGCTTCCCAAATGAACCTAAGATTTCTGAGCAGGTCTTGGCTAGCTTAAGAAGCAGTAAAAGAACTCTTGGAAACAAAAGAAAAATACACTATTTTGCCAACTATTTAGCTGATAAGGAATTTTAAGTTTCCATCTCTTCTTCTCCCTCATGCTAAATTGGTCTGGTATTAGTTTAGCCATATTATGGCAAAACACATATATGTCTTAGCCTGTCTGTGTCAATAGAGCCTTCTGCCTGAGTCAGTCAAATATTCTTATTGCATTCCTTCCATTGCTAAGCCCTGTGTGAGGTGTTATGAGTTATACAAAGAGGCAGAAGATTCAATCCTGAATTTCAGGTTTATAACTGAATTTATAAGATGAATTAATGGGGAAGTTAAAAAAGCAGTGTACTGCTAAATAACCTGATACCGAATTAACATAATAGAACTTCACAGAATATGAACCAATATGCAAGAGCTGAGTTGGGAAAGGTTCAATGAAAAAAGTAACACTGGAGCTGTTTATGGAAGTATGGTCCTAGGCAGAGTGGCTAAAAGACAGCCTTCCAGAAGGGGACAACAACCTTTTAGCAAATTTCCTCAAATGGAATGAACATCATAAAGCTGGAGAATATGGATGACATCTATTTTGCATTTATTCTATATTGATAACTATGAAAGACAAGCCATAGTTTTTTCCCAGTCATAATTGTCATCTTAATGATGTACTTTTCTTCCAAAGCATAAATTATTCCAGATATTAAATGGCCATCTGAAAAAGGAAGAATCTTTTCCTCATCCTCTCTGGAATGTAAGTGAAGTTATTTTTTCTTTAAGGCAGGAAAATGATATTTTAAATATGTTAAACTTTCTTCCATAATGTAGAGTATGATTTTGGAGATGTAATCTTAATGGAACCCAGCACTTGATAACTTACTGCAAGTTGTAAATTCCATGATGAACCTACTGTATAGCACAGGAAACTCTACTCAATACTTTGCGATGACCTAAATGGTGAAAAGAATCTTTAAAAGAATGGATATATATATATATATATATACATACATATATATACACACATATATATATAAACTGATTCACTTGGCTATACAGTAGAATCTAACACATTGCAAATCAACTGTACTCCAATAAAAATTAATTTAGAAAATAAATTCCATGATGAAAAAGCAAACATTTCTTACTAATTATGTCAAAGTAAACTGCCTTTAAAAGTACTCTAAGCTCAAGGATCTAAAGATGCAGAAAGATGATTGTGATGTAGTTCAAATAAATCTAGGTTACCCTCTAGAGTCCTACATACATGAACTGTGTTGATTAGTTAGCATGTCCTAGATTTGATAGAGCCATGGAAACCTTCCTATGGCCAGTTTTTTTGTATAAGAGCAGTGACCCCAAAAGTCAAAAAGTGTGGCTTCCCCATATCTTTTTCCCAATTGCAACAGGGAATTGGGATTGCAGTTGTTTCATGTGAAGTATCACTAAGGATGTTACAGTGTCATACAGTTTTAGAGTTTGAAGATGTCATAGAGGACTTCCCTGGTGGTCCAGTGCTTAAGACTCTGCTTCCACTGCAGGGGGTAATGGTTCAGTCCCTGATCTAGGAACTAGGAGTCCCACATCCCTCATGGCCTGGCCAAAAAAGAGAAAGATGTCATAGAGATCATTAGCCACTCTTTCAGGTCACGATGAAGAAAGTTAAGCTGTACTAGAAGTCTCATCTTGGGACTTCCCTGGTGGTCCAGTGGTTAAGAGTTTGTCTGCCAATGCAGGGGACATGGGTTCAATCCCTGCTCTGAGAAGATTCCACATGCCACAACTACTGAGGCCACAGGCCATCTAGAGTCCATGCTTCACAACAAGAGAAGCCACTGCAATGAGCAGCCCGAGTACTGCAATGAAGGGCAACTGCCACTTGCTAAAGTCCATGCACAGCAACAAAGACCCAGGGCAGCCAAAAATAAATATAAAATATATAAATAAAGGAAGAAAAAAAAAAAAGTTTGTTTAAAAGATCGAGAAAGAAGTCTCATTTCATCTCTGCTTTGATATAAACTCTGACCATACTGAACCTCCTTACCTGTAGATCTGGGGGAACAGGGAGGCTTCTCTGGACCCCAGGGGCCCTAGGTAGAGGGTGAAGACCACAGCGCTCCCAGGTAGTCAGCAGGAGAGGGGAGCAGCTGAAACCAGTGAATGAGTGCCGGTGACTATGGTGAGTTAGAGGCCAGAAAAAGGTCCTGCTTTACTCTTTCCATGTGAAATTCAGCCCTGTGATGAAAAATTTAGAAAATAAATATTAACAAATATAGATGTGGAGAAAGACTATTATTTAAAGCTTTCAGGCTGTATTCTACCATTAGAGATAGAGGTTCAAATTTATATAGCAAACTGGGCATGCGTGCACATGTGCTAAGTTGCTTCAGTCATGTCTGACTCTTTGCGACCCCGTGGACTGTAGCCCACCAGGCTCTTCTATCCATGGGATGCTCCAGGCAAGAATACTGGAGTGGGTTGCCATTTCCTTCTCCAGGGGATCTTCCTGATCCAGATATCAAATCCTCGTCTCCTGTGACTCCTGCATTGCAGGTGGATTCTTTACCACTGAACCTTCAGGGAAGCCCAGCAAACTAGGAGAAACCCTATAATAGGCATTTTCTGTTATGTAAAAGATAAAGCAAAACTTTACCCTACTCTTTAAAGGGAAATTTGAATACAGTGACATAAATTAAATTCAGATGTTTCAATCAGAGTTTTAAATTCTCTGCTTGATGTAAATTTGGTTAAAGTACATTTTAGCAATTACTACCTAAAAGCCAATGTTTGTTTTTCTCTGTGCTGAATTAGACTCTTCCAGTATATTTATTATTGAGTGGCCCGAAAGAATGATCTCTTGCCTGAAGTTCCCTTTTTCCTACGTCCTCCCCAAGGAAAGCTGGAGTCATTTCAGTGAGGAATGGCTTCAAATAAAGAAGTACCTTACCCTGAAGGATTCAAGAAGTTCACAGCAGTTGGTGGTATGCGACCCAGATATAAAGATTGCTGTCTAGTGAAGACTGAGGGAAGCCCAGGTAGCTCAGTGATACAAAAGCTGCCTGCAATTCAGGAGTCACAGGAGACACAGGTTCAATCACTGGGTCAGGAAGATCCCCTGGAGGAGGGCATGGCAACCCACTCCAGTATTCTTGCCTGGAGAATCCCATGGACAGGAGAGCCTGGCAGGCTACAGCCCATGGGGTCACAAAGAGTCTGACATGACTGAGTGACTGATCATGAGCATGAAGATTAAGTAAGCTAGATTTGGGGAAACATATTAAAGTTGCAGTCCCGTATGTAAGTCAGATTGAGTTCCTAGAACCAGACTGCACTCCTAATGGGAGTTGTAATTTCCCCTAAAAGTAGCAGATGACCTGCAGCTTATCACCCTGGGAAGGGGCCAGTGTCGAGGCAGTGAATAAGAACTCAGGATTGTGAGGGCTTTGGACTGTTAGGTTTGGAGGAGGTACTAGGGTCTTTTCTCCTCTCTCTGAAACCTCATGGAATTCAAGTAAGGCAGACATGCTAGAGAGCACCGCTGTTGAGAGGTGGCTGGCTTTCCTTTTCCAGATGGCAGCTGACTGGGAGGAAGGTGGAAGATCATCATTTAGGAACTCTGAAGAATGTCATTCTGGCTTTGAGGTTGAGGGCTCTGAACACTCTCGTGTGTAATGTCATTTATTCTCTATGTGAACAGTCCCCTTCTGTTTCCATAAACTTTCAATGAAGACTGATTAGAAGTTACCACCCGGTCTCTTCTTTGCTGGAAGAAAAGGGCAGTGGCCCCTCCCAGAGCTCAAAGACACTTTGAAGTTGATTAATTTATGGTAAACAAAAAGGTAGGATTCAAGATATCATTTTCGAAACTTTAAGTGGAAATATGACCTTATTTTCATTCATATGTATCTGAGGCTTGAACATTTTATTATACATGTTTGTGTACTAAATACCAGAGACGGCGTCCTTCTTCTTTCCTGCTGATTGTGGTAAATCATTATGCAATGGACCATTTTCTGGAATTTCTTGAGTGGTTTCTTTAATTAAAAATGGGCTTCTTAGGTGGGGGAGTTGGTAAAGAAACTGCCTGCCAATGCAGGAGACACAAGAGACTCAGATTCCATCCATGGGTCAGGAAGATCCCCTGGAGGAGGAACTGGAAACACTCCAGTATTCTTCCCTGGAGAATTCCAAGGACAGAGGATCCTGATGAACTACAGTCCATGGGGTCGCAAAAAGTCAGACATGATTGAGCACTCAAGCAAGCAAACAAACGGGCCATTAGAATTTCCCGAATGGTTTCTTTAGTTAAATAACCATAGAATGACTACTGATCAGTCTTCACCTGAGTGAAGGGTATAATGGGAATTCTTTGTGGATTGACCAAGGCTAAATGCCTCACCATACCTCTCACCTTTTAATTACCATATTTGATTGCTAGAGAGAAGTTTGTTAAATTGTAGAAGGAATGTAGGGGGTTTTGAGAAAAAGAGACCCCAACTCTTTTCACCTCTTCGAGGGGACCAGGATGAGTATACCAAAGTTTGTAAGAAGCATGCCAGGATTTTCCAAAGATAAGCATACCAAAAAATAGGGTATGGGTGCTTACCCTTGGCATATACCAGAAAAAGCCATTTTTAGGGAAAATAAAAACATGTAGCTGAGATTGGCATGCTTTTAAGATCTAGCTATGCTGGCACATTGTGATTTTGGAGCAAAGGCTGAGCAT
This sequence comes from Odocoileus virginianus, assembly GCF_023699985.2. Lineage (NCBI taxonomy): Eukaryota > Metazoa > Chordata > Mammalia > Artiodactyla > Cervidae > Odocoileus > Odocoileus virginianus. The sequence goes on along the minus strand of NC_069681.1, from coordinate 58,875,388 downwards.
TTGAACATGGGATGCTTTTTGGTTTAGGTATATCATTAAAATATGGACACATTTTTCTTGGCATTATAGAGTGTTGGTTTTGAACAATGACATTCAGTGGTAGCAAAAAAGCAGAGCAGTAATGCAAGATCAAACTCTTTCCCCCATGATACTGAGAAAGGTTTGAGCTCTTAAACTTAAAAAGGGTCTGAATGTGTGTGGGAGGGAAAGACTTTCCAGGCAAAATCTCAAGAGTGAGATGCTAGACTTCCCACTAACAAGACACATGGATGCTGACTGGGAAAATAAAAGAATATGACTGCTTTCTATCCCCAGTGTTAATGAATATGCTTGTTACATTTGTAAAATTAAAGAGAAATCACAATGGTATATTGTGTAGGGTAATTCCAAATCACAATACATACTGTGATTTTTCCTTTATGTTTATTAAATGTGAGGTCCAGGGAATCTTAGATCAACCAAAATCCCAGAAATCTCAAAGAAGATTTGGTCTCTTCTGACACTCTAGGAGAGTGTCATCTAGCTAAGAAATTCCCTTGCATGGATCACTGCAGACTAATCCCTAAATCTTCCTTTTAATTAATTTCATTAGAAGTCTGAAAGAACGTAATATGAAAGCTGAGCAACTGTCAACTTGTGGCTTCTCATTCTATAATTGATTCAGTATTTTAGTTTGTTGTATTCATATACATCTTCATAACTGACTATGCTCTTTTGCATAATTATGTTGTCTGTGCCTTATGGCCACACTGATGGATATGTGGAGAAGTGACCACTAATTTCACTTAATTCAAGAGGGCAAAGAGGCAAGAAGAGAGTAAATGATATAGCCAAAAGTGAGTGCAAGAAAGCTTAAATTTAGAAAACAGATACTTGTTAATTGCAAAGAGAAAACCAGCAACTTTAGTGTAAACATATATGGCAGACATCACTTTCACCAAGTGATTAAGGTTAACATGACCCACAATGAGACCTATCCATATCAAGTGCCTCCTGATACTATGCACTGAGAAGGGTACAGCATCACTTCTGTAGGATGGCTGCCAAAAATAATAACCAGAATTATGAAAAAATATCAGACACACTCAAACTGAGACTCATTCTACCGTATTGGCCAGTGGTATCGACATTATTCAAAAGTGTCCAGATCATAAAAGACAAAGAAAGACTAAGGACTGTTCCAAATTGTAGGAGACTGAGAAACCATGACCACTAAATGCAACTTGAGAACTTGGATACTGGGTCTGGAAAAGGAAATCAGGGTCTGGTCCAATGAAATTGGACAAGATCTGCTGATTAGTTAGTAGTATCATTGTCAATGTTTATTTCCTGATTTTCCTAATTGTACCCTGGAAAAATTGATGCTTTTGAACTGTGGTGTTGGAGAAGACTCTTGAGAGTCGCTTGGACTGCAAGGAGATCCAACCACTTCATCCTAAAGGAGATCAGTCCTGGGTGTTCGTTGGAAGGACTGATGCTGAAGCCGAAACTCCAACACTTCGGTCACCTCATGCGAAGAACTGACACATTGGAAAAGACCCTGATGCTGGGAAAGATTGAGGGCAGGATGAGAAGGGGATGACAGAGGATGAGATGGCTGGATGGCATCACCGACTCGATGGGCATGAGTTTGAGTAAACTCCAGGAGTTAGTGATCCACAGGGAAGCCTGGCGTGCTGTGATTCATGGGGTCGCAGAGTCGGACACGACTGAGCGACTGAACTGAACTGAACAGAACTGAACTAGGTAACATGTTAACATTTGGAAAAGCTGTGAGAAGTGCATATAGGAATTTTGTGTACTGTTTCTACCACTTTAAAAAAAGTCTGAACTTGTTTCAAAATCAAAGTTAAAGTAGAGAAATAAATAGGTTTTCTCCCATAGCCAAACCAATTTTTTTCCTATGGGAATATGTTTGATTTATAATGCTGTGTTAGTTTCAGGTGAACACAAAGTGATTCAGTTATACATACACATATATTCATTCCTTTTCAGATTCTTTTCTCATATAGGTTATTACAGAATATTGAGTAGAGTCCCATCAATTTTTATCTTCAATAAAAATATACATAAACTTCAAAACTCAACTAGTAATCTAAAAAAATTGGTTTATTCTTTATTCAAATGAATACTTTGAATTATTATTTTTTTTATTATTCAAATCCACGGGTGATGATCCTATGTTCTACTGTAGAATTCTGGGTAAACACAGAGGATAGTGGTAAAAGACTATGGGTGTTGGATTTGGAGAGACATATCCCAGCCCTGTCAATTTTTTATATATGTGAACCTCAGTTTCTCTATCTGGAAAATGAGAATAAGCAAAGGCATCATAGGACCGACTGCTGTGGGCTGTGGGATTGAATGAACCAATGTATGATGAGTCCTTACTAGAGTGCTAGATGCCAGTTCTAGCTTTTGATTGATTGGGGTGAGAAACAATAGTTTCATGAGCCAGGCAACATTTTGTGTCAGAATGGCTCCTTGGGTTGAAATGTCACCAACGTAAATGGACATACTTCCTCAAAAGCTGTTAAAAGTATGCTTATTACTGATTTTTAAAAAAAGGGAAAACAAGTCATTTACACAAATTCACCAGTGATATGTTGAACACGCTAAATGACTCACTCAAAACTTGCCATGGAAAAGATCTCTGCTGTCTCCATGGCCTCAGCCATCAGTGGGGTACCATCCCTGTGAGACAGAGTGGAAAATGGGAACTCTGCCCAAAGTTGCAGCGCCTGTGATGGAGAGCAGGGAAGAAATCACAGCTGCTCCGGGAGCCCAGCAGAACCTGCCCGAGTGGGCGGACAAGACTTTAAACAACTTGGAAAGGCTCTTCAAAGAACAATTAAAAACAGCCTCCCATGGTGGGAGGTGAATCTGGCTGGCCAACTCCTGCTTTCTTTCCCCAGGGTAGAATTCCCAGGCTTCTGGATCCTGGTGGAGCGCCCTTGGCAGTGGACCCTGATGTTCCTTTTTCGCTTTCCTGGGACGCAGAGTGATGGTTATGAGTACACAGGGTAAAGAACATCTGGCTGTCCTGAAACTGAAAGAGATTTGCAGTCAGCAGGTGGGGGTTGGAGGTTTATGAAAATAGTGGGGTGAAGTTCAATTTGTGGACAACTCTTGGCCTTGGGTATTATTTATTTCAATTTTTTTTTTTTACTGCTGGGCTCCTGTGGGCTTATTACAGATCAGTTCATAAACAAACACACCGTTAAGTTGTGTCCTGGGGATAAATGATGAGTTTATGTGACTTTGGGGTTGCATGTTAAAGGTAAGAGAGGAGCCACAGCTAAGAACTCGGTGTAATTTCAGTTTACTGAAATTCCAAGCTACACCCCTAACTGGGTAAAAGACTTCAGAAGTCCATGAACTATACATGGTTTTAAGGCACTGAATTAATGTCTTCAACATTTCTAAAAAGAATTCCTGTGGACTCAGGAAATAAATAATCGCACAGAGCACCCAGATTTCCTTAAGCGTGTATAAAAAGATAAAATAAATCATTTGGAGCCCTGACATGTTCTATAAAATGATTTTAATAGGCATTTAATATGAATCTAATTTAATGTGAATTTCTATTTAACAATAGTAATGACCTAAATCATCATTTATTCAATCTCTCAAAAATATCTATTGAGTGTCTACTATATGCCAGAACTATATATGAGCCAAGATTCTAATTTATGGTTAACATTTTTGATGACTTAATTGTTTCCCCTTCATAAAAAGGCTACTACTTTCTGATGTGATGAGTATCGAGAGATACCCTGCCCAACTCAAAACAGATTGGTGTATAGCAAGTCTGTGTGCATACACTGTTATCTTTGTGTTTAAAGTAGTGGAAGCTCACTGGATGAAAGGATGAGTCATCATGAGAGGTTATGTACTTCAGTCCTGTCTGAGCAGAGGCGTAAAATGAAGGCTGTATGTTCCCAAATTACAAATGAAACTGAGAGATGTTTATTTCTCACTGTGAGGTCCACCACCGTGAGACCTCGGGAAGAAAAGCCATCATCAAAGAGGAAGAATTATGATTCCAGGAGATGGTGTAGCTTGCAAGTCCCATGTCTTTTTGCAACACAAAATGTAACAGGTAGGCAAAGATACAATTGAAAGAAGAATGAGGGGGAGATTATATTGGAGAGGAATAGAATCAGACAGAAAACAGAGATTAAAACTAAGAGAAAAGAGAAAAGTAGACACCCTTGGAAGGACAGAAAGAGTCTCCCCCTGCCCATCCTCCATATACCTTACCAGGTGTGATACACTGGTGCTCATAGCGCAAGCTGCCCTTCAGGCTTCCATCCCTCACCCTCAAGAGAGGTTCATGCCGAGACAGGATGGTCAGAAATTCTAGATAGGACAGAGCCCCAAGATCTGATGTCAAGATTAGGGAATGATCCCTCTATGAAACACTCTAGATGAGCAGCAAGATTTACTGGATCACTGTGCTGTCTGTGGAACAACCCAGAGTGGAAAATGGTGTGTAACTGAATTGCTGGGGTCAGCATGGTTCTCAGTTCAGTCAACAGAATGTCTCATGATATTATGACATGCTCAGCATGAGATAACAGTGACTTGGGTAACAAATAAAATAGTAATTGCAAAGTTAAGAATTGATTAAATTAACACACATATGTGGAATCTAGAAAAATGGTACAGATGAACCTATATGCAGGACAGGAAACAGAGACAGAGACATAGAGAACGGATATGTGGACATGGGCAGGTTAGAGAGGGGTGAGATGAATTGGGAGACTGGGATTGACATATATACATTATCTATGAAATAGATAGCTCGTGGGAACCTGCTGTACCACACAGGGAACTCAGCTCACTGCTCCCTGATGATCTAGATGGGTGGGATGGGAATAGGGGGTGGGAGAGAGGTTCAAGAGGGAGCGCATCTATGTAAACATATCGTTGATTCACTTTAGATGTGAATGATTTACATTTTCTTAAATCACTGTTTTAGTTAGCAGAAACTAACACAATGATTTAAAGCAAATATACCCCCAATTTTTTTTTTTTTAAAGTTGGTTGGTGACAATTTAGCCCAGTGCTGGGAAAGAGATACTCTATCTGAAAAACAATTATTTCTACCACTGTAAGGGTGAATTTGGCACTCGGGACAAGGATTCATTCATTCATTCATCCATCCTTTCTCTCTCACACACATCTCTTATATCAACTGTATTCAATTTCTTCCTGCCATTACAAATTCCTGGTCTTTAACATCAACTCAATGTTCTCTCATCCCTTATCACTCTCACCTGCTTCACTTGAGTTTATTACTCCACTACCTCTGACAGCGACGGTGAAGGACAGAGAAACATGGTGTATTGCAGCCTGTGGGGTTCCAAAGAGTCGGACACAACTGAGCGACTAAACAACAACCTCTGCCCTTGAACTACCCCTCCTTTCTGTTTGGGGTCACCCCCTGTAATTATTTACTCCAGTATATAAGGCCTCCATCCTTATGGTCCTATAATGGATATCATTGCCCATCATCCCTTCAGTGTGACTGTTTGCTAGAGCTCTGTCCTGATGCATTCTCACCTTGAAGCTCATCTTTCCTCCATGGAACCTAATGATGGACTCAGCACTCTTAAATGAAGATCTCTGGACATTTCTTCTCCACCAATGCAGACCAAAGTAACTAAAGCTCAACGTGTCTGAAAATCAACTACGACTGTCCTCCCAAACATGCTTCTACCATCTTTCTTAGCTTGGTGAACAGTGTGTTCATCCACCAAGCAGCCCAGGCCACGCTTGGGTCTCTGAGACTCATCTCTTCCTCTCATCTCTCATGTTCAAACCTTCACCTCCTTAACATTTCCTAAATCTGTTTTTTCTATTCTATCCCATTCTTAGGCTTCAATTTATACCCTTATTTTATTTTGGAGAATTTAAAATTTTCTTAACTGATTTTCCTGTCTCTTTTCTTGCATATTGCTAATTGATTATCCACACTTCAACCAGAGTGACTGCTTTAAAATTCAAATCTAACTCAATTTCTTCTCTAACTTACAACCCTTTAGCAGCTTCTCATTGCTTAGTGATTCTCGAATGCTCTCAGCATGATGTATAAGACCTGAATCGGCCTGCCCTCTGCCTGACCCACAGCCTTTTTTCTTCCCTCTGTCACGGGCGATGGTCCAGCCATAACCCAGAAAAAAGGTCATGAACCGAACAGCTGGAGCAGAAGATCCTACAGGCTTTTATCATGTCTAAAAGATGGTCCTAAATGACTAAGAATAAGTAGTCTTGATATTTCCTATGCCCCCATCAGCATACTGTCTGATTTATAAATTTTGTTGAATTTTGTCATAATTGGATATTCTTTCCATAGGCTTTCATCTTATCTATACTGGCTGTGGAGGGCTTACGTGTTGATCTTACAACATGTCTGGTATTGGATCCCACTGAGTAAAGACTTCTTCATGTTCTAACAAATATGGAAGCATTTCACATCACATTGCCAGGCTCTGAGGATCTCTAGTAAGAGCACATGTCATTAATTTCAGTCTTTGATAATCCAAGAAGTATGGAAAATTCCCACCTCCTACTCTTCTGCAGGATTCACAACTCTGCCAAGTTTTATAGCTCATCGGGATATTTGCAAGCTAAATGTTGAGCTGTGGAAAAAAAGACATCTTCACATCTTTCCTTAAAAGCTTTACAAAGAGCATTCACATCGAGCCGTGTGGCGAGGGAGGGGAAACACTAGATTCCATTTCCAGTTCTTCCAGGAACAAGGGGTGTGATCGTGGACAAACTCCTAGACCTTATAGGACTCAGTTTCCTCATTTGTTAACCAAGAGCCGTGGCTGAATTCTAAAATTCCTTCCAGCACTGAAACAAAACAAAACAAAAACCTAGCCAATTTTCTTGCAAATTCCTGCCCAACTAGGTGACTATAGAATGTTTCCTTTGTGGGGAAGGAAAGTATAAATAGGTTTTGCACTTTTCCAAACTAAGTGGTCCTTCTTTAGAGCCTTCAGCCTTTCATTGCCTACAAATCAAGTTATGTCCATTTTTAAGTAGTTGCTGAAAAACTGAGGGCACTTTTTTTTTTCCTCACCAACTGACCCTGTGAATAACACCCTTTCACAAACACTGACAGTGTAATGTACAGCCTGAAGGGAATTTCTCTTGCTTGCTTAAAAAGGAAAATCAGCTTTTCATCTGGGTAAGAAACATTCTAGAGCTTTTACAACCTTGAATTTAGTATCGAGAGATAAATCTTCAAAAATTGTGTTAATAATCATATTATTGTGTCTGACCCTGATGAGCATGAGAAGTGAAAGGAGGGAGGTGACCAAAAAGAGTGCATTTTCTATAGAGGTTTTACTATGTCACCTTAACATCCTCCATTCATCAAAACTTCCCCTAGTAGAACACAGGATTTACCTTTTCCCTTTCAGAAATGTATAGCGATTGAACTAAAACCAAACAGAGACCACAGCCAACATTTCAGCCTCATCCAAGTTGAAAATCATTACATGTTCTGGGTAATTATGTTTTCTGTCACCCAGAAATACAATTACAACATAATTTAATTATAAGAAGGAGAAGAAAGTTTCTTAGTCGTGTCTGACTCTTTGTAACCCCATGGACAATACAGTCCATGGAATTCTCCAGGTCAGAATACTGGAGTGGGTAGCTGTTTCCTTTTCCAGGGGATCTTCCCAACCCAGGGTTCAAACCCAGGTCTCCCACATTGCAGGTGGATTCTTTACCAGCTGAACCACCAGGGAAGCCTCATTTAATTATGAATCACTAACAAATATATATCTGAAAAAAACTCATACATTTGGAAATCAATACATGTAAATAAGTATAAAGAATCAAAAATGAAAAAATATCTAGAACATAAATATAAAAATTTACACATCAAAATCTGTGGAAAGAAGCCATAACAATAACGAAAGACATTTTTAATTTTAAATATATAGTAGGATGAAAATTAATGAGTTCAATGGCCAACTCAAGAAGTCAGAAAAAAATGCAACTGGGTAAAAACCCAAAGAAAAAAAAAGAAGAGGAGAAACCAAAAAGTCAGAGATTAGTTGAATGCCTTAGAGAAAAACAACCAAATTAACAACTTATTCTCTGAAATCCTAATAAAATAAACAAATCTGGTGAGACTTCTCAAGAATAAAAAGGAGAAAAGAAATAACAAACAATGTTGGAAGTTTAAAAAAAAGGTGAAGTATATTTACAAATGCAAGCTTGATAGAAAATAATAAAAAATACTATCAATAATTCTGTGTTAATGAATCTATAAGTGTGAAAAATAGACAGTTTCCTGGAAAAAGCATAGCTTGTCAAAACTAACTCAAGAATAAGTAATACACCTGAATAACACACAACTCACCACACACACACACACACACACATACACACCAAGAACTCTCTTGACTGACCATTTTATGAGTTACACCAAATATTCGTGAATCAGATCATCCATATCATATCCAGGGAACATTATAAAAGCAAAAGCTCCCTGATAGCTTGTATGGTCTCATGTAAAACTTGTTCCTTTAATCAGAAAAGGATAATATTAGAAAAAATTATACATTCATCTCTTCTGTCCTCATAAATGCAAATTTCTTTAAAACAGAGCCAAAATCTAGCAATACATTTATTTAAACACATTCCACTATGTTCACAGGTTAAAAGAATAAAAATTATATGACTATCTTAGTGGATTGGTTCAAAATCGGGAAAGGAGTAAGTCAAGGTTGTATATTGTCACCCTGCTTATTTAACTTATATGCAGAATACATCATGCGAAATGCCGGTCTCCATGAAGCATAGGAGAAGATAATGGCACCCCACTCCAGTACTCTTGCCTGGAAAATTCCATGGACAGAGGAGCCTGGTAGCCTGCATTCCATGGGGTCGCTAAGAGTCGGACAAGACTGAGCAACTTCACTTTGACTCTTCACTTTCATACATTGTAGAAGGAAATGGCAACCCACTCCAGTGTTCTTGCCTGGAGAATCCCAGGGACAGAGGAGCCTGGTGGGCTGCCGTCTACGGGGTCACACAGGGTCAGACACGACTGAAGTGACTTAGCAGCAGCAGCAGCAGCATGAAGCATAAGCTGGAATCAAGCTTGCCAGGAGAAATATCAATCACCTTAGCTATGCAGATGATACCATCTTTATGGCAGAAAGTGAAGAGGGACTAAAGAGCCTCTTGATGAAGGTGAAAGAGGAGAGTGAAAAAACTGGCTTCAAACTCAATATTGAAAAACTAAGATCATGGCATCCGGTCCCATGACTTCATGGCAAATACATGGGGAAACAATAGAAATAGTGACAGACTTCATTATCTTGGGCTCCAAAATCACTGCTGACAGTGACTGCAGTCATGAAATTAAAAGATGCTTGCTCCTTGGAAGAAAAGCTATGACGAACCTAGATGGCATATTAAAAAGCAGAGACATTACTTTGCCAACAAAATTCCATTTAGTCAAAACTATGGTTTTACTAGTAGTCATGTATGGACGTGAAAGTTGGACCATAAAGAAGGCTGAGTGCTGAAGAATTAATACTTTTGAATAGAAGATTTTTGAGAGTTCTTTGGACTGCAAGGAGATCAAACCAGTCAGTCCTAAAGGAAATCAGCCCTGAATATTCATTGGAAGGACTGATGCTGAAGATGAAGCTCCAATACTTTGGCCACCTGATGTAAAGAGCTGACTTATTGGAAAAGATCCTGATGCTGGAAAAGATTGAAGGCAAGAGGAGAAGGGGATGACAGAGAACAAGATGGTTGGAATGCCATCACCAACTCAGTGGACATGACTTTGAGCAGACCCTGGGAGATGGTGAAGGACAGGGAAGTCTGGCATGCTACAGTCCATTGGGTAGCAAAGCATCAGACATGACTGAGCAGCTGAACAACAAATCTTAATGTATATAGAAAAAAGTGTATAATGTTTAGCAACTTTTGATTCGATGAATACTCTTCACAAACTAAGGATACGATAACGTGCAACACTCTACAGGCAAAATTTTCAGCGAGAGATTTTCATTAGTCAGGGAAACATCTTGGTGGCCAATTGAATTATAAAGTTGCTTCCGCTCACTCTCCTGCTAGGATCTGCAAGTAATCTCTTTACTCCTTGGAAAGAAATAGAAGGAGCTTTGCTTTGTTTGGTTACACTGGGTAGTCACAAAAGCTGAAGATGATCAACTGCTTTGCATGGGGTTGGCTTTCTACCTGGTGAGGAGCACAGGAGCATGTAGCCAGGCATGGTCCAACTGAGCCTGGTCCACCTTAGCCCCAACCGCACTAGCCTAGAGAACAGCGTCCCATGGCGTAACCATTCCTTCCGCTTCCCAAGTGAAGCTGTATGTTAAGGCTAAGATGGCAGCAGGGCTTCCCAGAGAGCTGGTGGAATCTAACTTTTCTGCTTGGGTCTCAGATATGGCTGAGAGACAGTTCTGTTCTCAAGAATGTGTCTATCCCTGTAACAGGCCATGACTAATGCTGTCTATGGGTTATGGGGGCAACAGACATTTGATCCCAGAATCAAACACTGAGGATGAACGTTGTAAGCATTTCTCTCTGTCTCTCTCGAAGCTTCTGTCTTCTACTATTAAACGTCATTTCTTTCTCCTTTTTCTCCCCTATTTACAACTTATTTTCTCCTCTCATTCTCCTCTGTACAAATCCTTCCTGTCATTTTCACTCTATTTCATTGTTCTCTTTTTCCCTCTTATTTCTCCTCCTTCTCATACCTATTTTCTATACTCTACTACCTCTCCCTACCCCCATATCCTCCAGTTTCTGGGTATGTGCTGTGCCTCCACCAATTTCCCTAGGTTCTCTTCCTCTTCAACCCCTATTCTCAAGCCCTTCTAGCATACAGTCTTCTAAAACTTCCCTACTTATCATTTCATGACAGTATTTAGGCCACCATTCTAACAAGAAGCACAGCAGATATGCATAATAGAACAGCATCATCCAGGTGAGAGTCTATCCTCCATGAACATCCAAGCTTCCTCCACTCGTGGAGGACATATTTCTTTCCTTTTTCTGTAGGCAGATAATGTTTCAGATAACACCACAGAGATTAACTACCATGAGTTAGCCCAATGTAATCTTTATGGCTATGCTTTTTATTATTTTATAGCTAATATTGTCTTAGCTAGGAATCTAGAAACTTTCACCAGGCCTCTATACCTAGTTTTTTTTTTTTTTTAACCAAAAGGCAATTACACAAATAACTGGATTCTCATGTGTGCTTACAAAAGTTGTAATTATTTATATGTATCTGAAGAAATTAAAGGCCAATGATTCACCTGTATTTTGGAGGAAAACAAATTAACTGCTGATTAATTTGGAGAATCATTTCATTTTGTATCCTCAGTAACCAACAGTTCTTGGTGTCTAAGAGGATTTCAGAAAGAGCTGTTGAAACAAATATTGGTTTCGATCCAATGTTTTCTCCTAGGATCCCTAAATACATAACTGAAAGAGTCTCATATGAATATGTATTTCCACTCCTGCAACAAATAACAAAATTTTCATGTAAAAGATTAGTATGACTGAATTGTTTCTTGGCATTTGACTAGTGATTTATAATCACAAGTCACTTGGTAGTTTTTAAAACTGGCTATTCATCATGAAAACTCTATGGAAAAGGGATTTTTACAAATCTACTGATGGAAAATCCAAGGCAGAAAAATTCATAGAGGTCCTCACTAGGGATACTTTCCCTCCTAGCTTAAAAAATGTTAATACTAAGTGCATAAAGGTAAATTATCTACTCTAACATATTATACAAACCCAGCTTTTCTGAGCAAATAAAGAACATGAACAAATGATATGAACAGGAAAAAAATATTGAAACAACCTCAAGTAATTTCAAAAGTCTCCAGATTTTCCCAGGTCACTTGACACAGCTTCCCTCAGTTTCCCTCTGGATAGCAAAAAACAAACAAAAACAACTAACAAAGCCCAGCATAGTGGGACTTCCCTGGTGGTCCAGTGGTTAAGACTTCACTTTCCAATGCAGAGGGTGCAGGTTCAATCCCTTGTCAGGAAGCTAAGATCCCACATGTTTTGCAGCCAAAAATTTAAAAAAAAAAAAAACCAGAACATAAATATCAGAAGCAATATTGTACAAATTCAATAAAGACTTTTTAAATTGTGCACATCAAAAAAAAATATTAAAAGGAAAAAAAAAAACCACAGCAAAGCGTAGGGCTGGATTGGCTAGTAGACACTGTTAGTACATGCTGGTAACCAGCAAAGCAGAACTGTATTTTATAATGATATTTCAAAAAAGAGTTTCAAAATAGTTCAAGAATGAGATTTGTTTCTTTTAAAGATCTTTGGGGGAGGAGCATATGGATTTTTAAAAACATTCTAAATTCTATATAGCTCAGGAGGGTAGGAGAGCTGCAATGAGTAATAGTGTAGGGCATTTAAAAGGCCAATCCAGTCAGGACCCAATTATAAACTGACCATTGCTTCCTCTCTAAAACTTTTACTAAAATCTTTGTGCTTTAGGCAGACAATCTCACACATGAGCAAAAATGAAAGGGCCAGGTACACATAAAAGAGTAAATAAAACTGCCAAAAATATTGATATGATCCATATTGAATATTGTACACAATTATTATAGCACTATTAGAAATATTAAACAAAGATGGTGTGAGAGGGTTGTTGGACTCTAAAACCAGTCTTGATCACACTTTTGCCCAGAACCATTTCTGACACTTAATTTTCTCCTCCCCATCCCACCATTGTGAGGCTGAGACTGGAGATTTGTTAACTAGGCTGATCCTGGGCTTCTCTCTGTACCAAGATGGTCAAGAAGAGGACAGCAGGATAAAGTCCTAAAGAAAACAGATTTAGGGGAGTCAGATAGACCTTACTTTGAGTCCTGGCTATTTCACTATAAACTAGCTGTGTAATCCTGGGCAAATTGGTCTAAGTTCCTGACTTTTCAGGGACAATAAGACCACCTCATAAAATTGTTGAAAAGATGGAAGACATAAAATACATGGAGACCTAGAAAATATATGAAAGCTGATCTAGTAGAATGAGTAGGTGTTAAATGCATGGTACCTGTTGGCATACAGTAATCACAAGTCAGTCACCTAGACAAGAAATCATTCATCTATTCAACTGATACTACTGTTCACATACTATGGACCAAACAGAGTCAGGTGCTGAAATGTGACATAGGTGATTCCAGAAGTGGGGAGAAAGCAGTATGGAAACTGGAATTGAGACAAAGATGTGTGATATAAGGGGCTTCCCAGGTGGTGTTGGTGGTAAAGAATCTGTCTGCCAATGCAGGAGACACAAGAGACATGTGTTCCATCCCTGGGTCAGAAACACACCCCAGAGAAGGAAATGGCAACCCACTTCAGTATTCCTGCCTGGAAAATCCCATGGACTGAGAAGCCTGTCCCACTTCCTAAGGGAATTATGGAGAAAGTAGTGAGATAAATTCAGACTTAGTTGGTAATGGCTGACAGTCTATACTATCTTGTGGTACTGGATCATAAGTCTTAAAAAAAATTCTAACAGGTTGAATTTCTGGCTGTATCCATGGTAGATACACACTTTCAACTAGATTGTTTTCTTTGAAGTAGAGCTATGTACTCCAAAGCCAAGGACAGAGGGATGAAAACAGCGGGCTACATAATTCCCTGTAGCAGGCTACAGTTTATGCATTGCAAAGAGTCAGACACAACTTAGCACACATTATGCTATTTGTGTGATATGATAGAAATTTTCTCTCAGATTCTTGACAGAGAGAGTGGGTTATCCTTCTACAGAAAAAATTATCAAGAATCAAAGGATTTGTAAAGTTGATGGACACAACACTGGGTATTGGTAAAACAGGTATTTCCATTTCATGCATGGTTTCCTTATTTTAAGAAATAAAATTTCATTCCTATCATGAGTAAGTTAGCTCATCATTTATATACTAAAGCCAGGCACATACTAAGACTGCTTGGATCTCAGCTTCAAACAAAATTGAGAAGAGAAAGCAAAGAAATTCCTGCTCATTCCCTACTACAGAGAAGAGCCTATGAAATTTCTTCCCTCTGTCCTAGGCTTTGGAGTACATAGCTCTACTTAAAAGAAAATAATCTAGTTGAAATTAAGAAGTATATATCTACCAAGGATACAGCCAGAAATTCAACTTGTTAGAACTTTTTTTAAAGACTTATGATCCAGTGCCGCAAGAAAGTATAGACTGTCAGCCATTACAAACTGAGTCTGAATTTATCTCACTACTTTCTGAATAATCCCCTTGGCCAACAGCTCAAGAATGAGAGATTTGCTGGAATGACAAACTTTATCTGCCATATGAAACCTGAGAGCTCTGAATACCTTGATGCAAGAGACAGAATAATAGTAACCCCTGAAGATTGTCCTAATTCTCAGAAGCTGTGAAGGTGTAACTGCTGCTGCTGCTGCCAAGTCACTTCAGTCGTGTCTGACTCTGTGCAACCCCATCGATGATACCCACCAGGCTCCCCTGTCCCTGGGATTCTCCAGGCAAGAACGCTGGAGTGGGTTGCCATTTCCTTCTCCAATGCATGAAAGTGAAAAGTGAAAGCGAAGCCACTCAGTTGTGTCCGACTCGCAGCAACCCCAGGGACTGCAGCCTACCAGGCTCCTCCATCCATGGGATTTTCCAGGCAAGAGTACTGGAGTGGGTTGCCATTGCCTTCTCCGTGAAGGTGTAAACTTATATGGAAAAAGTGATTTTTGCAGATGTGCTCAAGTCAAAGATCTTGAGATGGGCAGACTGTCCTGGATTATGCAGGTGGGCCCCATCCAATCACGTGAGTCTTTTAAAAAAGTGGACTTTCTCAGATGTGATCAGAGAAAAACATGTGACAACGGAAGCAGGATCAGTGAGATGCTATGCGGTTGGCCGTGAAGGAGGAGGAAGAGGGGCCATGAGCCAAGCAAGATCTGGATCCTTTAGGACCTGGAAAAAGCAAAGAAATGGATTCTCTCCTAGAACTTCTGTAAAGGATGTAGCTATTCTGAAACCTTGCTTTGACCTTAGTGAGACATGTGTTAGAATTGTGTTCTGCAGGACTGTAAAGTAATAAACTTGTGTTAAGTCAATAAACTTGTTGCAATTTGTTACAGCAGCAATAGAGAATTAAGGCACAAGGGGCAAGGAAGTGGGGACTCTAGGCAGAGGGAGAAAGAAGGGGGTTCAAGACAGAGTAGTGGGAAAATGGTTTGAATCAATCCCCTCCTTCTCCGCAGACTACACAGAATGAGCACCACGCTGACTGATTATGGACAATGACAGGAGGTGGGCCTTGATATGTATACATGTTCATTTACTTTAAAAAACTTTGGTTCCATTCCAGGGCATTTCTTCTCTAAAGATGTCTGTCTTTATGTATATTACTGTTGATGTTATTACCTCCCTAGAACTTCTCATGTGGTGTCACCATTTTGTTTCTTTTCTGAATTACTTGTTCAATACTTATTTCACATTAGAATACAAGCTGCCTCTTTCCCATCAGCGTGCAAGGTCCAAGAACTAAAGGATTCTGTGTATCTACTCACCGTTGTGTTTGCACTGCAGACTAAATGGGAATATTTCATCACTGTTCTTAGCCAGTCATTCTCTCCAGGCTTCTACTGACCTCTAAGCCGACGCGGTCTACCACAGAATTCTAAGGAAGATAGACATGAACAAAGCAGGAAGTTTGTCCTTCAGTATTTCATGGTCAAGAAATTGATTTTACAGCAACTAAATCATTTATTAAAGTTCATTTTATATTGTTCTTTGGGGTTAACCTCAATTTTCAAATATGTGAACCATTGGATGTTAATTTTTAATATGAACAATTTTGAGAATCAACACTAAAATGGTCACCATACAAAGGCAAGAAAATACTTGGTTTCATTCAGTGACTCACCAGGACATTCAAAGTCCTTGAAAATTACAAGGAAATTGATCCTAAGGGGAGCCAAAGGCTAGTAGATTGAACCAGCCAAAGGTCATATATAAAAAGACTAGGTGGAGCTAGAAAACAAATCTCAAACTCACAATGTTCAGCTTAGAAATTATGGGTTGTTTTTCTTCTTTTCCTTAAACACCATCTTTCCCCAGCAGACCTATCTGAAAGTGGGTGGAACCCAGACAAAGTCTGGTCATTTTTTTTGTTTTTCAACACTTCTCTTAGAAATATGTTCATATCAGTGAAATTCAGTAACATATTTATGAGCCTCAGTTCTTAAAAGTACTAATTGGCCAGAGTAGACAGGTGGGAAGCTTCACCTAGTGGCTTGGTGGTGAAAAAATCCTCCTGCAATCCAGGAGTCAGAGGAGACACAGGTTCGACCCCTGGATCAGGAAGATCCCCAGAGAAGGGCATGGCAACCCACTCCAGTATTCTTGCCTGGAGAATCCCATGGACAGAGGAACCTGGTGGGCTATAGTACATAGGGTCGCAAAAGAGTCCAACACAACTGAAGTGACATATCAAGCACACAGAGAGGTGAAAATGGTCCCCTCCTTCATCACACTGGGGCAGGTGCTACGTAGCTCCTCTCAACATCGTCCAGGAGGCCCATGGCTGCCCCTTTGAAAGGTGGCCAAAACAGTCAGACGCACCCACAGGAATTAAGTTTATTGCTTTTCTCTTCACTGTCTCACTTCCTCCCGGTCTCCTTGCTAGGGTCTCACGCTTGCCCTGTGAGTGTATTTCGGGTACCTGACCCAATTTGGCCCTCAGCCTTTCTCTGCTCTATCATACAGAAAACTGATTCTGGCCTTGCTAGGCTACTCCACCTTACTTCCCAGACAGGACTTGACATTTCTCCGTGGCTTCCCAGCAAAGGACCAACCTGCTCCAAGTTTCAGTCTCATTAACTTAGCATGTGACAGGCTTGCTGCACAAGGGACCACTCTCTGTTTTATTATTTTCCTTATTTTTCCACTTTCTCTGATAATCAATGGGTGAGGTACTCATGATAGATTTCTTCTCTTATCTTTCCTTAAAAAAAATGTTTTCTCCTTAGAAACATGAAGAAGGATAGTGATTATTAGGGATTAGGGAGAAGAAGGAAAGGAGAGTTGTTGTTTACCAAGTATAGAGTTTCAGACTAACCAGAGGAGAAAGTTTTTTTTTCTATTCATAGAAATATGAGTATATTATATTTAGCACTACTGCACTGTAAACTTTTTAAATGGATAGGATGGTAAATTTTATGTTTGGTGTGCTTTCTTTCAATCACAATATATTTTCATTTTTTAATTGAAACATAGTTGATTTACAAAGTTGTGTTAGATTCAGGTAAACAGCAAAGTGATTCAGTTATGCATACATATATTTATATATTTTTTTAACATTCTTGTCCCATATGTGTGCATGCGTGCTAAGTCACTTCAGTCATGTCCAACTCTGCAACGCTAGGAACTGTAGCCCACCAGACTCCTCTGTCCATGTGATTTCTCTAGGCAAGAATACTAAAGTGGGTTACCATGCCCTCCTCCAGGGGATCTTCCCAACCCAGAGATCAAATCTTCATCTCTTAAGTCTCCTGCACTGGCAGGCAGGTTCTTTACCACTAGTGTTACCTGGGAAGCCCCTTGTCTCTTATAAGCTATTACAAAATATTGAGTATAGTTTCCCATTCTATACAGTAGGTCCTTGTTTGTTATCACAAATTATTTTAGAAGGAAATTAAAAGTTTTTTTTTTTTTCCTCCTGAGTTCTGCCCTTTATGATTTTGGGTGTTGAATTGGGTACTAAATTTAATCAAATGCCTATTCATCTGAATTCTTTTGAAAATAGAATCTGCCAAGTGGACCTACCTTGGAGTTTGCTCAAATCAGTTCTTACTTTCAGACTGATCCCCACAATACAGAATTATACATTCCAGGAATAATTATTGAACACCAACTATTTGCTAAGCACTGACAGATATTCAAGGATGAATTGCAAACCTCTGCTCACTGCTCACACCTAAACTATATTAATAATAGTAGAGCTTCCATTTTTATGGTTTCTCTGCGCCAGAAACTGTACTATACCTTTAATATATTACCTGTTTTATTCTCTAACAAACTAATGAAATAAGTAATTTTTCACTGATTCTCTAGTTTTTAATAAGCGGAGCTGATATGTGTTCACTCAGAAAGTAAAGATAGAATGAAGAACTATTGAAATGGAATGACTATGTATTAACGTCTGTGTGCCAAGCAGAGTTCTAATGAAACTTACACATAATGTTTTATTTCCATTTTACAGATAAGGAAATTGAGGATCTGCCAGGTTCAGAGACCTGCCAAAGGCCATTTAGCTAATAAGACAAAGCAACGTATTTGAAACCCATGTCTGGCTGATTCCCAAGGCTGCATGGATCACCGTACTGTGACCTTCCTATTAGCGATAATACAAGTTGGAAAGTGGTTAAGTGCACTAAGATTGTACGTAAAATAATGTAGAAAACTAGAGAAGAAGAAGTTTACCTTTAGCTGGAGTTGGTGAGATGAAGAAGTAACCTAAAAAGGGGAGACAACATATTTAAGGCCGTAGAAGGTGGAGTGCAGTGTTTGTATGTAGTAAACAAGCAATAGAGTTGGCTGGAATCTTCCAGGTAAGAAATAGAGCAATAAGAGATCAGACCTGGAAGCCACACAAAGATCTGGGCCTTCCGGACCTGAATGTCTGACTAAGGGATTTGAACTTCACTGTCTACCTGATGGTCAACAATTGCCATTTTTCAAACAGAGAAGCTACAGGATCAAGACCTATTTTTATTTAGCAAAGAAGTGTATGAGGCAAACTGGGGAAGGGTCAGTGGAATGAAAAAACTAGCTTAACTTCTTTCTTCTTAATTCTCTCTCTTTTTAGATTAACATTGATCTAGACATGTAAAACACATCCTCAACATGTTGAAATCAGGGATTCAGTAGTGTATTTGCCTGAAACCACTAGCTTTTAAATGAATTAAGTATAATTCTTTTAAGTTTTCCCTTAAAAGTCTGTAGGTTTAAAACATAATTTGAAGTTCATTTTCCAGGGAGGGATCCAATTTGGCTTTTGTTGTTTCTGGTCAGATATTATATGATTTTTTTTTTATTTTTTTATTGCAAGCCTTTAGAATGGTTCACAGATGTTTCTTCTAAAATAGATCCTCCTGGAACTATTTGGTTTGAGGCAATCTTTGTTGCCATGGATTAAATTAATATGAGAGCTCATTTTAAAATTCAAGACTGTACTCAACTTTAAGAAATAACAGTCCTTCCTTAAATTTATATAAGGTAGTCATGGGGACAAGTGATAAATGGAATGCTAACCATAGGTCCATGTTGTTGCACTTATAGTTGAGCTATACTTTGTTCAAATTAAAGACCATCTCTCCCAAGGACAGACAGATCAACCAGGTTAATGTTTTTATAAATTAAGAAATTCAATGTTTCCTGTTGGTCAAGTGTACAGTAAGTCTTCTACATACAAACTCTCAAGTTGCAAACTTTCAAAGATGTTAATGTGCACTCACATGTCCAGTCACATAAGTTAGTACAGTACTATATAGCCTACTGTGTTAGTTGGATACCTAGTGTTAATTTTGTTGGACTTATGAACAACTTGGACTTAAGACTGTGCTATCGAAATGGAACTCATTCATATGTAGGGGACTTACTATACTAATAAACATGTTTGGTTGTTTTTTTTTTTTTTTTTTTTAAAAAAACACCTATGGTTTAAATTATACATGAGTATTCTGAAATTTAACAAACCATTCACAATTAAAAGTAATTTAACAAAATATGATCAAATTTAAATCGCAGCTAAACATCAGCTGAATCCCACTCAAACTGTTATTGTACATAGTGAAAGTGAAAGTGAAGCCGCTCAGTCATGTCCGACTCTTAGCGACCCCATGGACTGTAGCCCACCAGGCTCCTCCATCCATGGGATTTTCCAGGCAAGAGTACTGGGTGGGGTACCATTGCCTTCTCCATGTTACTCTACATAGGCAGCACCCAAAATATAATCCTTGGTCTTCTCTTTCACTCTTCCCTTTCATGAACTCAGCCATTGCCACTAAGCTGGAGTCCTCACTGCCACTCATGTGAGACTCACATGTCTACATCTCCAATCCTGACCTATCTCTCAAGACCCAAATCTTTAACCTTCTATTATGCATCTCTCCATCAGGTACCTGATACTCAAGATGTCCAAACCAAATTTACCATTTTATCCACAATACTGTTGCTCCTATATCCGGCATCAAGTAAGACCTCTGCATCAGCATTTTCCAAATTGTGTTCCAAGAATACTAATCTCCCAAAAGGTTAGGTTAAAAAAGAGATTTATGTTCAACTAAGTCTGGGAAATTCTACATAATATATCACACTTTCCTGGAGATTCACAGTGAAAATTAAACTTCTAAAGTTCCTTACGTTTCCTGAGTCAAAAACATGTTTAGCTTGTTTATCTTAGTATTTTATTTGATGTTGAACCACTTCCATCTCCAACATCTATTAACATTTGGGGAAAAAACTAGTGTTTACAAAAGATACCTTGAAAACAGACACTATGAATCATTTTAGACTTATCCTATCCCTTAATCTCTGCAAAAAATTTATCACCTCCTTCTACGGTTATACCTAAGAGTATATCTAAACTGCCTAAGTTTACTTCCTAACTCCACCACATAACAACTGTGAGATCTGGGAAATTATTAATACTTAATCTTTCTTGGTTCATTGCCAGATCTTCAAAATGGCTGACTCCTCTTAAAAGATTGTAAGGAGTAAAGTAATGCATACAATGTACTTAAAACAGAGTTTGAAACATGGTATCTGCTCAATAAACGTTCATTCCCATTGCCTTTGACATTTCCATGGTATAGGTACTCATCACTGATTTTCTAGACCACGATAATAATAAGAGAAACTTGATAAAGATAAATATCATATGATATCACTTATTTGTGGAATCTTAAAAAGAAAAAAACTTATTTATGAGACAGACTCACAGACTCTTAAAACAAACTTATGCTTACCAAAGGGGAAAAGTAAGGGTGAGAGATGAATAGGAGTTTGAGTTTAGCATATACATAGTACTACACATAAAATAGGTAATCAACAAAGACCTACTACAAAGCACAAGGAACTCTACTCGATTGATATTCTGTAATACCATATATGCAAAAAGAATTTGAAGAAGAATAGGTATATGTACACATATAACTGAATCACTTTGCTGTACTCCTGAAATAAGACAACATTGAAAATCAACTATAGTTCAAATTAGAATTTAAATTTAAAAAATAATAAGAGCACTTTTAGCATTTAATTTGATTCTTTATAAATTTACTTGATATTTTATATACATTATCCAATTAACCTAATAAATATGTAATTTGGTATGTTCACAAACTTTCTACTTCACAATTCATTCACCACATTGCCATTTAATCTAATGAGTCCATTCCTAAGGGCAAGAACATTTAATAATCCTCCATTATCCAAGTATGAAAAAGAAGTAACATTCTCATCATAGTGGGCACACCCCTGACTTCATACTCCCCATCACAGCTTTCTAATCTAGCCACACTGCACCACTCCTTGGGTTTAGAAGATACAGTAGACTTTCAGACCACTTGGCTTGGCTGGTACTGTTTTTGGTTTTATCTTGAATACCCTGTCTCCCTGCTTCTCCTTATTAAAAGTCTTACTCATTTTTTAGAGTCCATGTCAAATTTTACCTAGTCCATGAAGTATTTCTAGTATCTACCCAATTGTGTATTCTGTTCTCAACTCTACATTCTGTTCTGTATTCTACCATTTTTTTTCCAAAAAATATACTTACACAGTATTATGTTTCATCTCATACAATTAACTGCACAGAGACTATGCTCTCCACTTCTCACTGTGAGCTCAATGAGAGGTGATGTCTGAGTCATTCTTTTGTACTTTGTAAATTAAACACAATGCCTTACATGTAGTATGTATTCATATAGACATTTACTGATTATATTTGCCTGCATAGAGAGCATCTTACTACTCAATAATGTGTACCGTATCTTAGACAAGTCAGACGATAAAGCGTCTGTCTACAATGCAGGAGACCCGGGTTTGATCACTGGGTCGGGAAGATCCCCTGGAGAAGGTAATGGCAACCCACTCCAGTACTCTTGCCTGGAAAATCCCATGGACGGAGGAGCCTGGTAGGCTGCAGTCCATGGGGTAGCAAAGAGTCGGACACGACTGAGCGACTTAACTTTCACTTTCTTTCACACTTAAAAGAGGCAATTGGTTGGTAATTCTTTCCTTACCAAAAGTTTCTACTCTTTACAAAACAATTCACATCAGGCTTCCTTTAATCAGAAAATGAGCCAATATCTTTAAATAAAAACAGTCATGGGACTTTCAAAAAACACGCCTACAACACACACCTGTATCCACCAACCATCCCTGGATTCTGACTTCTTGGGATAATATCATGTTTTTGTTGGGATTCTCTTGGAATAAATAAAAGGCCAATTAATATATTGGCTCTATAATAATACCATGCCTTCATTTTTCCAATGGAGACTTCCTGGTTGGCTCATAGAGAGGTGATCTAATCTATAGTCTTACGCCCTAATCTAAGTTCACTTTCAGGTCAGATACTCCAGTTTGTTTCTGATTCAATGATCTCATTGCCTTCAAGGGAGCTACTCTTCCTTCAAAAGGTGCTATTGGAAAATCACACTGGAGACTTACCTACCAGCAAGTCTACAGAGACAAATTTTCCAGATCTGAAGGACAGTATCTTCACTGTGCATTGTTCTCAATGCCTCCTTCCCATCTATTGGTTTGTCTTGGAAATACTGGCTAGAAGTAGGAGGAGTAGCTCTTTAATAAACCTCCCATTTTCCTATAACTGCATTTAATTACTCTGTCTCCCAAAGAAGTTTAAATGCTCATGTTTGTAAAGCATATTTATAAATCCTTTCTTACCCTATTCTACATCAGGACTCATGTGGCAGGCTTAAATAGATGTTTCTGTGGCATGAAGAAGTTTGGGCCAGTGTTATACATCACATTCTCTTTATTCATCCTAATATTTATGGATACTCATCTATTATGTTCAGTTTAATTTTCTGCACCTCTTAGCTATTACTGCTTCCCATGGCTTGGTTATTTTGACTCCATCTTGCTCGTTAATAATAAACTATTATCTATCCCTGCTACACCTCTGCCAAGAGCTTTTTTTCCAGATAACGCTTTATAGTTATTATCTAATCTTTACAAAACCATGGAGGAAGTTTTCCCATCTAACATAGGGTAAATGATTAAGGAGAAGACAGTTAAAGAACCTGCTCAAGGTGACATGGTAATTCAGCAATGGAATAATACTGACTCTTCCCAATGCCCATTTATAATTGTTTATTTTCCATAATTCAATCAGAAAACCTCTTAATATCTTCTCATTTCAAGTTTGTTCATAGTTGCCTTGTTATTGCTTAGCTGCTAAGTCATGTCCGATTCTTTGTGACCCCAGGGACTGTAGTGCACCAGGCTCCTCTGTTTATGGGACTACCCAGGGAAGAATACTAGAGTGGGTTGCCATTGCCTTCTCCAGGAGATCTTCCCAACCCAGGGATCAAACCCACACCCCCTGCATTAGCTGGTGGATTCTTTATCGATGAGCCACTGCTTGTGTTTCTTGGCTAAATAAAATGAGAAGATGCATATGAATGTTTGGGCTTTACTTGTGGCTCCACCATAAAGAATCTACCTGCAATGCAGGAGCCACAGGTTTGATCCTTGGGTAGGGAAGATCCACTGGAGGAGGGCATGGCAACCCACTCCAGTATTCTTGCCTGGAGAATCTCATGGGCAGAGTAGCATGGTGCGCTATAGTCCACAGGGTCACAAGGAGTCGGACACATCTGAAGTGACTTAGCATGCACCCATGCAAATTAATGTATGGAACAGAGTTAAAAGTGCTATGCTCTGAGTTACACGCTGACTCTTATTTTTGTTCTTCATCAACTTGACTGGTATTCCCATGATTTTGAAATAATTGCTTGATTATGAAAGCAGTTACAGTCAAAAACACAATTAATTACATAAAGCTGTTAATTCTTTACCTGGCAATTTTATAAGCTACCAAAATAGCTTTGAAGGCCAAGTTGTACTTTTTTTAAATAAAAAAATTTGCAAATATTTATTTCTAGAATGTTTGTATCCACTTCAGGAGTACCTTTACTTTTTATTAACAATTAAAATTTGTTATTGAGTACTAACCAAATGAAAGAAGTAAGAATATGCTCAATTACTGAGTTATTTTCACAATTCTAATAGCTACTCATTATATCAATACTTTGTGCATAAGTAGTAAATCCATAATTAGTAAGTGTATTGCTTTTATTTTAACAAATTTAAAGAACCTTTCACATTATAGCAAGGTAATGATCAAAATTCTTCAAGTTATGCTTCAGCAGTACGTGAACTTCTAGATGTACAAGCTGGATTTAGAAAAGGCAGAGGAAACTATAAAACACTGATGAAAGAAATCAAAGAGGACACAAACAGATGGAGAAATATACCGTGTTCATGGATTGGAAGAATCAATATTGTCAAAATGGCTATACTACCCAAAGCAATCTATAGATTCAATGCAATCCCTATCAAGCTACCAATGGTATTTTTCACAGAACTAGAACAAATAATCTCACAATTTGTATGGAAATACAAGAAACCTCGAATAGCCAAAGTAACCTTGAGAAAGAAGAATGGAACTGGAGGAATCAATCTGCCTGACTTCAGACTATACTACAAAGCCACAGTCATCAAGACAGTATGGTACTGGCACAAAGACAGAAATATAGATCAATGGAACAGAATAGAAAGCCCAGAGATAAATCCACGAACCTATGGTCACCTTATCTTCGACAAAGGAGGCAAGGATATACAATGGAAAAAAGATAACCTCTTTAACAAGTGGTGCTGGGAAAACTGGTCAATCACCTGTAAAAGAATGAAACTAGAACACTTTCTAACACCATACACAAAAATAAACTCAAAATGGATTAAAGATCTAAATGTAAGACCAGAAACTATAAAACTCCTAGAGGAGAACATAGGCAAAACACTCTCCGACATAAATCACAGCAGGATCCTCTATGACCCACATCCCAGAATTTTAGAAACAAAAGCAAAAATAAACAAATGGGACCTAATGAAACTTAAAAGCTTTTGTACAACAAAGGAAACTATAAGCAAGGTGAAAAGACAGCCCTCAGATTGGGAGAAAATAATAGCAAATGAAGCAACAGACAAAGGATTAATTTCAAAAATATACAAGCAACTCCTCCAGCTCAACTCCAGAAAAATAAATGACCCAATCAAAAAATGGGCCAAAGAACTAAACAGACATTTCTCCAAGGAAGACATACAGATGGCTAACAAACACATGAAAAGATGCTCAACATCACTCATTATCAGAGAAATGCAAATCAAAACCACAATGAGGTACCATTACACGCCAGTCAGGATGGCTGCTATCCAAAAGTCTACAAGCAATAAATGCTGGAGAGGGTGTGGAGAAAAGGGAACCCTCTTACACTGTTGGTGGGAATGCAAACTAGTACAGCCACTATGGAAAACAGTGTGGAGATTTCTTAAAAAACTGGAAATAGAACTGCCATATGACCCAGCAATACCACTTCTAGGCATATACACCAAGGAAACCAGATCTGAAAGAGACACGTGCACCCCAATGTTCATCGCAGCACTGTTTATAATTGCCAGGACATGGAAGCAACCTAGATGCCCATCAGCAGATGAATGGATGAGGAAGCTGTGGTACATATACACCATGGAATATTACTCAGCTGTTAAAAAGAATTCATTTGAATCAGTTCTAATGAGATGGGTGAAACTGGAGCCCATTATACAGAGCGAAGTAAGCCAGAAAGATAAAGACCATTACAGTATACTAACACATATATATGGAATTTAGAAAGTTGGTAACGATAACCCTATATGCAAAAAAAGAAAAAGAGACTCAGATGTATAGAACAGACTTGTGGACTCTATGGGAGAACCCGGGGGTGGGATGTTTCAAGAGAACAGCATCGAAACATGTATATTTAGGGTGAAACAGATCACCAGCCCAGGTTGGATGCATGAGACAAGTGCTCAGGCCTGGTGCACTGGGAGGACCCAGAGGGATGGGGTGGAGAGGGAGGTGGGAGGGGGCACCGCGATGGGGAATACATGTAAATCCATGGCTAATTCAATGTATGACAAAAACCACTGCAATGCTGTAAAGTAATTAGCCTCCAACTAATAAAAATAAATGGGGGGAAAAAAAATAAAAAAATAAAAATAAAAATAATTAAGTAAAAAAAAAAAAGAAAGAAAGAAAAGGCAGAGGAACCAGGGATCAAATTGCCAACATCGATTGGATCATGGAAAAAGCAAGAGAACTCTAGGAAAACATCTACTTCTGCTTCATTGACTATGCTAAAGCCTTTGACTGTGTGGATCACAACAAACTGTGGAAAATTCTTCAAGAGATGGGAATACCAGATTACTTTACCTGCCTCCTGAGAAACATACATATGCAGGTCAAGAGGCAACAGTTAGGACTGGACATGGTACAATAGACTGGTTCAAAATTGGGAAAGGAGTATATCAAGGCTATATATTGCCACCCTGCTTGTTTAACATATATGTATAAATGAGTCACTTTGCTATACAGGAAAAGTTAACATTATAAATCAACATATAAGCAAAATTTATGTATTTATATAAAAATATAAAGTAAGAAAAATAGTAAGCAGTAGACACCCACAAACTATGCTGGGACACACAGGCAGGACCAGTTAGGCAACATCTGTCTACAGTCCAGGTACAGCCCAGAATAACTGAGATCCTGATCTCCCCTTTACCATGAGGAGGTCACTCGAACAAACTTTTCCTATGTGTCCAAACCACCAAGGAAAGTTCAGAAAAAGAGACTCTATGCGTTTTGTCTGAATGAGACAGAATTTTTCTATTAAGTTTTCTATTTTAAAAATTCAATAAAATTTTAATCTATTAAATCAGAAAACACATACTGAATTGGTCTATAATATCACATCACTATTCAGAAAGGGAAAAGAGTACATCAAGGTGTATATTGACACCCTGCTTATTTAACTTATATGCAGAGTGAATGCATACATGTTCAGTAGCTTTAATCACATCTGATTTTTTGCAACCCAATGTACTGTAGCCAGCCAGACTCCTCTGTCCACGGAATTCTCTAGGCATGAATACTCGAGTGGGTTGCCATGCCCTCCTCAGGGGATCTTCCCAACCCAGGAATTGAACCCAGATCTCCTGCATTGCAGGCAGATTCTTTACTGCTGAACTACTAGGGAAGTCCCACTATGCAGGGTACATCAAGCCAAATGCTGGGCTGGATGAATCACAATCTGGAATCAAGAGTGCCAGGAAAAATATGAACAACACCAAATATGTAGATGATTCTACCTTAATTGGCAGAAAGGGAAGAGGAACTAAACTACTTCTTGATGAAAGTGAAAGGTGAGAGTGAAAAAGCTGACTTAAAACTCAACGTTCAAAAAACTAAGATTATGGCATCCAGTCCCATCACTTCATGGTAAATAGATAAGGAAAAAATGGAAACAGTGACAGATTTTATTTTTCTCTTGGGCTCCAAAATCACTGTGGATGGTGACTGCAACCATGAAATTAAAAGATGCTTGCTCATTGGAAGAAAAACTATGACAAACCTAGACAGCATATTGAAAAGCAAACACATCACTTTGCCAAAAGAGGTTCATCTAGTCAAAGCTAGGGTTTTGTCCAGTAGTCATGTATGGATGTGAGAGTTGACCATAAAGAAGGCTGAATGCCAAAGAATTGATGCTTTTGAACAGTGGTGTTATAGTCCCTTGGACAGCAAGGAGATCAAACCAGTCAATCCTAAAGAAATCAACCCTGAGTATTCATCTCAAGGAATGATGTTGAAGTTCCAATACTTTGGCCACCTAATGTGAAGAACTGACTCATTTAAAAAGATCATGATGCTGGGAAAGATTGAGGGCAGGAGCAGAAGGACGTGAAGAGGATGAGATGGTTAGATGGCATCACCAGTTCAATGGACACGAGTTTGAACAAACTCCAGGAAGGAAGGACAGAGAAGACTGGCATGCTGCTGTCCATGGTGTCACAGAGTCAGACACAACTTAGTAACTGAAAAACAGCAACCTAACATGTGGGGACTTTGAAGGATTTCATATCAGTTATAGGAAAAATAAAGAGAGGGCATTTTCTCTACACATAGAAGTGAATTTTGAGTATAATTATGACCCCACTGGATATTTGTCATCATTTCTAATTTCTAGATAAGCAAACCAAATCATCAAAGTCAAAACTATATCCATGAAACAGCAGGCATTAAACATCTTTTTAAAGCTCAGCCCAGTGCTTTTTCTGTAGACTCCAAGGCCTCTTGTCCCAATAGTCTATATTTATTTCTGTGCTTGTGCCTTAGACCTCAGATGTAAACTTTGGACTCAATTTTGGATCTAGTTAGAACTGTAATGAGGGAGAGAGAGAATGAGTAAATGGTGTTCTGAGGTATTTACCACAACACATAGACACACACAAACTCACATAGATTTGAACAGTAAATATTTTCTATTTATACATGCAAACATCCCAAGGTACATGCATGTATGTGTACAAAGTGGTGTAATAGCACGTAAAGAATTTATTTTGCATACCTATTCTGTGCAACTTTTATTAGCCTTCGAGTACTTGTTGTCCCCGTGCCCTCTGTCTGAAGAGGAATGTGCTTTGTTTGCCAAATACTCTAATCACCTGAGGTCCCCCACATCTAGGAGGAAGTGAAGGGTTCTCCACTGCCTTGCCCTTAGAGGGATGCCCTTAGGGGGTGCAAAAGTTCACCCAAGACAAAAGAGAGGTAGGGAATCTATGACCTGCCTCTGAGGATCACAAATGAGTAAAAATAGCTGTTGAAAGTGTGCTAGCTTGCAACACCATGTAGGTTTTCTTCTCTGAGAAACTGTATAGACTGTGGACATTCTTTCTAAGGTGTGTATAGTCCTCGTGGGTTCAATAGATTAAGGATGGTTCTCTTCATGTGGTGGGATAATCCTTACAAAGGGTTCCAGCAGCTCTTGGCTGTAAAAGGAAGTGAGAAACAGGAGCAACCCTACCGAAGACTGGCTAAAGGAAAGAGCTTTATCAACCACTACTCAGAGGAGCCCCCACAGAGGGGAACAGACGCCAAGGAACTGTAAGTGCAGCCAATGGGAGTGACTTAGGAGAACCACAGAGAGGGGCTGCTAGAAAGGACTTCTTCCCTGTGGTTCTTTCAGTGAGTTTTACCTCAGAGAGAAGGAAGTCAGCCCACATTTTCTACTTATCATCATATAGGGATAAAGAGTGGCTTTTCTCATGGTGGGGCTGGAACCTCAGAAGCTCCGAGTGAGAGCTTATGTCAACACAGAGACTCTGCATGCAGCTTCTCGGCCTTGAGAATAGCCCTGAGGGAACAGCGTGGCATAAATATAAGGTGGTGAGTGGGAAATGGCTGCTCTTGTAACCTTATATTAAAATCAACAGAACTTCAGTTAACAGACCTTTTCTTCTTCGTTTGAGAGCAAACTAGAAAACCGTTGAGTCTGAAGGGCTTATTTTCAACATGACTGGCGCCTGAGAAAGAATTTTTTAGCAGTAGCACTCCTGAAACACAGCCAAAGAACAGCAATCTCCCCCATTTCTAAGCCCCCAGAGTTACAAAAAAAAAAAAAACCAGCATATAAGAGCAGAGTGTTCAGTTATTATGTTGGGTCTTATTTGATTTCTAAAGTTTAAATAGGTATGAAATTCATCTGTGCCTCTAATCTTTGTTCTTAGGTGTAACCACAACTCCTCAATTACATTGAATCTCTATTCTCTAACTGACACACATTTTTTGTTAAATTAGTCATATCCCCAGACTCATTTTTCAGATACATATTTTTTCAAACTTCTAAGAAACTGGCATATTCATGCTAAGTACAGTGGTACTTTCACTAACCACTCACAAGTCTAAGCTCTCATCAAGTCTCCCACAGTCTCTGTCTGTTTTTTAAATTTAATATCTTTTGGCCCAATAGATTTGTTTTATAATGAAAACTTGTCTTAAGAAGAAATCTAGGAATAAGAGCAAAACCCCTTTTGGAGTACTTTAATCACAGAGCACACAGGAGATGTGGGTTCGATCCCTGTTTCAGGAAGATGCCCTGGATGAGGAAATGGCAACCCACTCCAATATTCTTACCTGGAGCATCCCATGGAGAGAGGAGTCTGGTGGACTATAGTCCATCCAGTGGCAAAAAGTCGGACACTACTGAGCATGCACACAATAGCAGAGTAAGCAAAGAATCAGAATCAAATTTGGAATATTTCTCTATTTCTATTTCAGAGACACTTTGGTAAAATAGATCTCTGA
This sequence comes from Odocoileus virginianus, assembly GCF_023699985.2. Taxonomy (NCBI): domain Eukaryota; kingdom Metazoa; phylum Chordata; class Mammalia; order Artiodactyla; family Cervidae; genus Odocoileus; species Odocoileus virginianus. Next base: position 58,844,869 of record NC_069681.1, on the reverse strand, counting down.
CCATATTTTTTATGAAAAATAAAAACACTGAAAACAGCAGCCCTTTTGGACTGTGGTGCCTGGATTTGCTGAATGATTGGAGTCGGCAATTGGAGACAGTCTGGATAGTAACCTCTCATAGCCTGTTGCCTTAGGCAAATATTTTCTAGCAAGATTTTTTTTTTTTAAAAGAGAAAGAAAATTCAGCCATTTTTCATGCAAACTCCTTTTTACCTTTCCATCTGCGGCAATGAATTTCATGTAGAATTGATATGTATTTGATCCAGTCAAATGACTCCTATTGATTTTTGACTTCTCAACATTCAAGAGCGAAATTGAGAGTCTTGCTCATCTATTCCAATTACACATGGTAACAAGAATATGAAATACAGCTGTAAGGGAGAGAGGACACGTTTTAGAACTAACTAGACAGAAAGTCATTTTTAGGATTCTTTGGAAACAAGAAGGGACACTCTGGCCCAGATAGTCCAGGTAGATGGCAAAATAGTGGGAGAGAACATGGAAGAAAATGGAGAAAAGATTTAAGTTTTCCTTCACTCTGGCAACTTGAGACGCTTGAGTCTCTGATGAAAAGTAAACTGCACAGGATGACATGCCTGGTGCCCTGGCTGTACCACTGCTGATCCTCGTTGAGTGTTTAAACCTTCGCTGGCCACTGGGAGTTGGTCAACATGCAGCCAGGTGTCGAAGAAAAGGCCCTGCTGGAGTGGCTGGGAAGAGGGTCTGCGGAAGGCTGGAGCTGATGTTGTATCATGTCCAGGAGCAGAGGGCACTCCCATCTCAACACTGCCATTGGCTGCCTGAAGCCCATCATCTGCCCAGGAGTCACTATCCACCATAGACAAACTACGAACAAAGCTAGTGGAGGTGATAGAATTCCAGCTAAGCTATTTCAAATCTTAAAAGATGGTGCTGTTCGAAACATGTATATTATCTAGGGTGAAACAGATCACCAGCCCAGGTTGGATGCATGAGACAAGTGCTCGGGCCTGGTGCACTGGGAAGACCCAGAGGGATCGGGTGGAGAGGGAGGTGGGAGGGGGGACCGGGATGGGGAATACATGTAAATCCATGGCTAATTCATTTCAATGTATGACAAAAACCACTGCAATGTTGTAAAGTAATTAGCCTCCAACTAATAAAAATAAATGAAAAAAAAAAAGATGGTGCTGTTAAAGTGCTGCACTCATTATGCCAGAAAATTTGGAAAAGTCAACAGTGGCCACAGGACTGGAAAAGGTCAGTCTTCATTCCAATCCCAAAGAAAATCAATGTCAAAGAATGTTTAAGTTACTGCACAATTGTACTCATTTCACATGCCAACAGGAGTTTGCTCAAAATCCTCCAAGTTAGGCTTCAGCAGTACATGAATCCAGAATTTTCAGATGTACAAGCTGGATTTAGAAAACACAGAGGAACCAGAGATCAAATTGCCAACACACACTGGATCATAGAAAAACAAAGGAAATCCTAAAAATAAAAATCTACTTCTGCTCCATTGACTATGCAAAAGCCTTTGAGAGTGTGGATTATAAAAAGCTGTGAAAAATTATTAAAGAGATGGGAATACCAGACCACCTTACCTGCCCCCTGAGAAACCTGTCTGCAGGACAAGAAGCAAAAGTTAGAACCAGACATGGAACAGTGGACTGGTTCCAAATTGGGAAAAGAGTACATCAAGGCTGTATATTGTCACCCTGTATATTTAACTTATATGCAGAGTATATCATGTGAAATGCCAGGCTAGATGAATCATAAGCTGGAATCAAGATTGCCTAGAGAAATATCAGTGACCTCAGATAAGCAGATAATACCTCCTTAATAGCAGAAAGTGAAGAGAAACTAAAGAGCCTCTTGATGAAGTTGAAAGAGGAGAGTGAAAAAGCTGGCTTTAAACTTAACATTCAAAAAACTAAGATAATGACATTGGTCCTATCACTTCATGGCAAATAGATGGGGAAAATGTGGAAACAGTTTCAGATTTCATTTTCTTGGGCTCCAAAATCAATGCAGACGATGACTGCAGCCTTGAAATTAAAAGACGCTTGCTTCTTGGAAGAATAGCTATGTCAAAACTAGACAGTATTTTTAAAAGCAGAGACATCATCTTGACAACAAAGGTCCATCTAGTCAAAGCTAGGTTTTTCCAGTCATCATATATGGATGTGAGAACTGGGCCTTAAAGAAGGCTGAGTGCCAAAGAAGTGACATTTTTGAACTGTGGTGCTGGAGAAGACTCTTGAGAGTCCCTTGGACTGCAAGATCAAACCAGTCAATCCTAAAGGAAATCAACTCTGAGTATTCATTGGAAGGACTGATGCTGAAGCTGAAGCACCAATACTTTGGTCACCTTATAGGAAGAGTTGACTCATTGGGAAAAAACCCTGATGCTGGGGAAAATTGAGGGCAAGAGGAGCAGGAGCTACAGAGGACAGAGCATGGCATCACTGACTCAATGGACATGAGTTTGAACAAACTCAGGGAGCTAGTGATGGGCAAAGAAGCCTTGCGTGCTGCAGTTTATAGGGTCGCAAAGAGTCAGACATGACTTAGCAAGTGAACAATGACAACAAAACCGCACAGGCAAGAGCCACTGTGCAGTCTATGCCTTCCAGAAACAGGAAATGAAGCCACCACAGAACTCCACAGAAATAGAAGGGAAAAGGGCACACCAGTGAAAAGAAGTTGACAGAGGAGATCTCTGGCCACTTTTAAGACTTAGTGGATGTAGTTTGCTCTTGAGAAACTGGCAGACTGAGCAAAGAAGAAAATAAATTCTAAGGTTATATGCTTGCTTGAGAAAACTAAAATATCTTTGAGTGGTGAATGCATTTTGCAGAATAAGATTTCCCAGGAATCTTCAGTATTGAGATGTGACCTACACCTTTAATGAGTATATGTGTATCGAAAAGAGAGGAATAAATGTAAGACCAGAAACTAGAAAACTCCTAGAGGAAAACATAGGCAAAACACTCTCCGACATGAATCACAGCAGGATCCTCTATGACCCACCTCCCAGAATATTGGAAATAAAAGCAAAAATAAACAAATGGACCTAATTAAACTTAAAAGTTTTTGCACAATGAAGGAAACTATAAGCAAGGTGAAAAGACAGCCTTCAGATTGGGAGAAAATAATAGCAAATGAAGAAACAGACAAAGGATTAATCTCAAAAATATACAAGCAACTCCTGCAGCTCAATTCCAGAAAAATAAATGACCCAATCAAAGAATGGGCCAAAGAACTAAGCAGACATTTCTCCAAAGAAGGCATACAGATGGCTAACACACACGTGAAAAGATGCTCAACATCACTCATTATCAGAGAAATGCAAATCAAAACCTCAATGAGGTACCATCTCACACCAGTCAGAATGGCTGCTATCCAAAAGTCTACAAACAATAAAAGCTGGAGAGGGTACAGAGAAAAAGGAACCCTCTTACACTGTTGGTGGGAATGCAAACTAGTACAGCCACTATGGAGAACAGTGTGGAGATTCCTTAAAAAACTGGAAATAGAACTGCCATATGACCCAGCGACCCCACTGCTGGGCATACACACAGAAGAAACCAGAATTGAAAGAGACACATGTACCCCAGTGTTCATCACAGCACTATTTACAATAGCCAGGACATGGAAGCAACCTAGATGTCCACTGGCAGACAAATGGACAAGAAAGCTGTGGTACATATACATAATGGAATATTACTCAGCTATTAAAAAGAATGCATTTGAATCAGTTCTAATGAGGTGGATGAAACTGGAGCCTATTATACAGTGAGAAGTAAGTCAGAAAGAAAAACATCAATACAGTATATTAACACATATATATGGAATTTAGAAAGATGGTAACCATGACCCTATATGCGAGACAGCGAAAGAGACACAGATGTAAAGAACAGACTTTTGGACTCTGTGGGAGAACGCAAGGGTGGGATGATTTGAGAGAATAGCATTGAAATATGTATATTATCATATGTGAAATAGATCGCCAGTCTAGGTTTGGTGCATGAGACAGGGTGCTCAGGGCTGGTGCAAAAACCACCACAGGATTGTAAATAATTAGCCTCCAATTAAAATTTTAAAAAAAGGAAAAAAAAATATATTTCCTGGAATAATTGAATATTTCATCAAGTTTTTCAAATAGCTTAGCAAAGAATTACAAATAGTATCATTTTATAATTTTTTTTCTTTTTTTTTTTTATATATTGTAGTGGTTTCTGCCATATATTGATATGAATCAGTCATGGATTTACATGTGTTCCCCTTCCCGATCCCCCCTCCAGCCTCCCTCCCCATCCCATCCCTCTGGGTCTTCCCAGTGCACCAGCCCTGAGCACTTGTCTCATGCATTCAACCTGAGCTGTGATCTGTTTCACCCTTGATAGTATACTTGTTTCAATGCTGTTCTCTCAGAACATCCCACCCTCACCTTCTCCCACAGAGTCCAAAAGTCTGTTCTGTATATCTGTGTCTCTTTTTCTGTTTTGCATATAGGGTTATCGTCACCATCTTTTTAAATTCCACATATATGTGTTAGTATACTGTATTGGTCCTTATCTTTCTGGCTTACTTCACTCTGTATAATGGACTCCAGTCCATGTCCTGGCTATTATAAACAGTGCTACGATGAACACTGGGGTACACGTGTCTCTTTCAGATCTGGTTTCCTTGGTGTGTATGCCCAGGAGTGAGATTTCTGGGTCATATGGCAGTTCTATTGCCAGTTTTTTAAGGAATCTCCACACTGTTCTCCATAGTGGCTGTACTAGTTTGCATTCCCACCAACGGTGTAAGAGGGTTCCCTTTTCTCCACACTCTCTCCAGCATTTATTGCTTGTAGACTTTTGGATAGCAGCCATTCTGACTGCTGTGAGATGGTACCTCATTGAGGTTTTGATTTGCATTTCTCTGATAATGAGTAATGTTGAGCATATTTTTGTGTGTTTGTTAGCCATCTGTATGTCTTCTTTGGAGAAATGTCTGTTTACATCTTTGGCCCATTCTTTGATTGGGTCATTTATTTTTCTGGAATTGAGCTGCAGGAGTTGCTTGTATATTTTTGAGATTAATCCTTTGTCTGTTTCTTCATTTTCTATTAGTTTCTCCCATTCTGAAGGCTTTCTTTTCACCTTGCTTATAGTTTCCTTCATTGTGAAAAAACTTTTAAGTTTAATTAGGTTCCATTTGTTTATTTTTGCTTTTATTTTCAATATTCTGGGAGGTGGGTCATAGAGGATCTTGCTGTGATTTATGTCGGAGAGTGTGTTGCCTATGTTCTCCTCTAGGAGTTTTATAGTTTCTGGTCTTACATTTAAATCTTTAATCCATTTTGAGTTTATTTTTGTGTATGGTGTTAGAAAGTGTTCTAGTTTCATTCTTTTACAAGTGGTTGACCAGTGGCAAAAACCACCACAATATTGTAAAGTAATTAGCCTCCAATTAAAATTTTTAAAAAAGAGAAAAAACTTATATATTTCCTGGAATAATTAAATATTTCATCAAGTTTTTCAAATAGCTTAGCAAAGAATTATGAATAGTATCATTTTATAATTTTAATTTCCTGCAGGTCTCTGGTTATATCATCTGTCTCACAATACTGTGTATTTATGAATTTTCCAAATTTTTTTTATTAAAACTGCAAGACTGTTTATATGTTTCAGTGAAATTGATATTACTTTTCACAATTTTTATTTATTTCTAAATTATTATTTTCTGTTTTTACATTTATGAATTCTTTCCCCCAGCTTTCTTTGGATTTATTTTATTGCTACATTTCTAGCTTCTTAGATTGAAATTTTAATTTGTTTAATTTTATTCTTTCTTGTTCATCAAATGAAGTATCTAAATTTCTGAATATATATATCTTGGCTATGCTTTATAAGCATCTATCTTTTATACAGAAGTTTTTACACAAATAAGAACAACTTCAAATGTCAGTTTTTAAGAAATGTGCTTAAAAGCCTTATTAAAAGGACGTGAAGGCTGTAAGAAAGTATGAATCATTTGAGAGGTTCAGTGGAATTCCAATTAGTTATAACCAGCTAACTGGAACCATCCAATTTGATTTGGATCTTGTCTTCTGCTTTTGAAGGCAAATTGTATGGGGAGGGGGGGAACCTCACAAGAGATAATATTAAGATTTTTAAAAAATCTTCAGGGGATTACTCATATCAATGCATGATTGATTCTAAATTCCCATACATTTTTTTTTTAGTTCTTTATAATAATCAATCATGTTCAGAATACCTTGAGGCATTGCAAAATTATTGTCAGACATTACATTACTTTAGTCTTAAGAAATGCCACGAGTACATTTTTTATAAGGATCTGAGTAATATTTACAAGGATTCTGATATAAAGAACTTTCTGTGTAAGTCTTGACCATTTACAAATATTTCATTTTCTGAACATTTAACTGAAACATGATTTTAGAGTCATTATTGTTGAGGTAGTCTGAGTGTGGGTCGGAAAAGAATTTCCAGACACAAAGTATTTCAGAAAGGAGTTTATTAGGAACAAAGAGCAGAGATAATGCTGGCCCTGCTATCACAGTGGGCCGATACCTCCTGACAGGCCAGGATGAGTCGACAGTTTTCGTGGGTTAGTAGCCAATTTTTATAGCCTTAGGACAAAGAAAATTTGTGCTGGAAGTTTGGCATTAGGTATTGGTTAGTCTACAGGGTGACTTCTAGGGTAGGTATTTTTGCCTTATTTGGGGTCAGGAAGCCTGCTGGTGATTATCAGGGGGCTTTGGCAATGGTTACAAAGGGGAACAGTCAGTTTCAAAGATGATCTTGTTTCCGGGCTCCACTTCTGTGGCCTTGGTGCAAGACCTCACACCTGTGGCCTTGGGGCATGAGGCAACAATTGTTGTATAGCAGTAAAAAACAATAACAATGACAATAACATGACTTAGTGACTGAACAACAACATAATAACAATAATAATGCCTGTATTTACTGAGCACTTACTATGTGCCAGCTAGCATTCTACCACTTTTGGTAGAATTATCTTATCAGTCTTCATAACAACATAAATAGAAAGGCAGTGATGAGGCAACTAAAGAAAAGGGCCAAAAGACATCAAATCCAGGACTCAAACTCAAACTGCCACCCCTCCAACTCCCACATTCTTCATTATTTTCTACACTACCTACCAATGGATTGAAAAATGTGAGGCCACAACATCACAAGAGAAATTCCCTGTGTAAATTTACCATCAGTGGGGATGAGATAAGCTACCTAGGAATGTGGCAGCATAATTCTTTTCATAATTCTTTTCAAAGCAACTTCACCATGGGGATAAGAGTGCCTGCCCCCAACTCCCTACTCCAGCACAGAGACACAATTCCTTAAAAAAAGTTCTGTGACCTAGAGACACATGCAGACTGAAAGTAAAAGGATGGAAAAAGATATTCCATGTGGGTGGAAACCAAAAGAAAGTCAGAGTGGCAATCCTTATTTCAGACAAAATAGACTTTAAAATAAAGAATATTATAAGAGACAAGGACACTATATAATAATCAAGGGATCAATTCAAGAAGAAGACATAACAATTGGGAATATTCATGCACCCAACATAGGGGCACCTCAATATATATGGCAAACATTGACAGGCATAACAGGGGAAATCAACAGTAACAGAATAATAGTAGGGGACTTTAACACCCCATTTACACCAATGGACTGGACATCAGAAAAGAGACTCAATAAGGAAACACAAACCTTAAATGAAACATTAGACCAAATGGATCTAATTATAACTTCAGGATTTTTGCATCTAAATGCAGAAGAATACACTTTGTTATCAACTGCATATGGAACATTCTCCAGGACTGACCACATCTTGAAACAAAAATCAAACCTCAGTATATTTAAGAAAATTGAAATCATATCAAGTATCTTCTGTGACCACAAGACTATGAGACTAGATATCAGCTAAAGAAAAAAAAAACTGCAAAAACCACAAACTCATGGAGATTAAATAATTCATTACTAAATAAGAAGAGAAATAAAAAGATTTCTAGAACAAATGACAATGAAACATGATGACCCAAAACCTATGGGATGCAGCAAAAGCAGTTCTAAAAGGGAAGTTTATGGCAATACAATCCTACCTCAAGAAACAAGAAAGGAATCTAATAGACAACCTAACTCTACATCTAAAGAAACTGGAAAATGAAGAACAAGCAAAAACAAAAAAACAAAAACCAAAGTCAGCAGAGGAAAGATCATAAGGAGCAGAGCAGAAATAAATGAAAGAGAAATGAAGGAAACAATAGCAAAGATTAATAAAACTAAAAGCTGGTTCTTTGAGAAGATAAACAAAATTGACAAACCACTAGCCAGACTCATCAAGAAAACAAGGGGAGAAAAATCAAATCCACAAAATTGGAATGAAAAAGGAGAGGTTAGAACAGACAACACAGAAATACAAAAGATCTTGAGAATATTATGAGCAACTGTATGCTAATAAAATGGACAACCTAAAGGAAATGGATAGATTCTTAGAAAAGTTCAACTTCCCAAGAATGAACCAGGAAGAAATAGAAATTATGAACAAGCCAATTATGAAACTATGATTAAAAATCTCCCATAAAAACAAAAGCCCAGGGTCACGTGGCTTTACAGGGGAGTTCTATCAAACATTTAGAGAAGACCTAATGCCTATTTTTCTGAAACTCTTCCAAAAAACTGCAGAGGCAGGAACACTTCCAAACTCATTCTATGAGGCCACAATCACCCTAACAACAAAACTAGGCAAAGACAACAACAAAAAAAGAAAATCATAAGCCAATATCACTGACAAATATAGATTAGAAAATCCTCAACAAAATTCTAGCAAACAGAATTCAAGAGCACACTAAAAAGCTCATACACCATGATCAAGTCAGGTTTATATCAGGGATGCAAGGATTCTTCAGTATATGCACATCAATCAGTGTGATACACCATATTAGCAAATTGAAAGATAAAAACCATATGATCGTCACAATAGATGCAGAAAAAGTCTTTAACAAAATTCAGTGCTCATTTATGATAAAAAACACTTCAGAAACTGGGCAAAGAAGGAACCTACCTCAACAGAGTAAAGGCCATATATGGTAAGCCCACAGCAAACATTATTCTCAATGGGAAAGACTAAAAATATTCCCTCTAAGATCAGGAGCAAGACAAGGGTGTCCACTCTCACTACTATTATTCAACATAGTTTTGGAAGTCCTAGCTACAGCAATTAGAGAAGAAAAAGAAATAAAAGTAACCCAGATGGGAAAAGAAGTAAAACTCTCACTGTTAGCAGATGACATGAACATACATAGAAAATCCAAAGAAACTATCAGTAAATTACTAGAGCTAATCAGTGAACCCAGCAAAGTCATGGGATACAAGGTCAATACACAGAAAGCACTTGCATTTCTATATACTAACAAAGAAAAACCAAAAAGAGAAATTAAGAAATCAATCCCATTCACCACTTGCAACAAAAAGAGTAAAGTATCTAGGAATAAACCTATCTAAGTAGACAAAAGAACTGTGTATGGAAAATTGACACTGATGAGAGAAATCAAAGATGACATAAACAGATGGAGAGATATTCCATGTTCTGGGTAGGAAGAATCAATATTGTGAAAATGTCTATGCCACCAATTGCAATCTACAGATTCAATGCAATCCCTATCAAATTACTGATGGCATTTTTCACAGAACTAGAAGAAAAAAATTCCCAAGTCATATGGAAACACAAAAGACCCCAACTAGCCAAAGCCATCATGAGAAAGAAGAATGGAGCTGGAGGAATCAACCTTCCTGACTTCAGACTATACTACAAAGAGACAGCCGTCAAGACAGTATGTTCCTGCCACAAAAACTGAAATATAGACCAGTGGAACAAGATAGAGAGTCCAAAGGTAAACTTACACACCTATGGGTACCTTATTTTTGACAAAGGAGAAAAGAATATACAATGAGGCAAAGATAGCCTCTTCAATAAGTGGTATTGGAAAAACTGGACAGCTATGTGCAAAAGAATGAAATTAGGACACTTCCTAATGCCATTCAGTTCAGTCACTCAGTCATGTCTGTTCTTTGTGATCCCATAGACTGCAGCATGCCATGCTTCCCTGTCCTAACGCCATACAAAAAGATAAACTCAAAATGTATTAAAGACCTAAATGTAAGACCAGAAACTATAAAACTCTTTGAGGAAAACATAGGCAGAACACTTAATGACATAAATCAAAGCAAAATCTTCTATGATCCACCTCCTAGAATAATGGAAATAAAAGCAAAAATAAACAAGTGGAACCTAATTAAACTTAGAAAGTGAAGAAGAACTAAAAAGCTTCTTGATGAAAGTGAAAGAGGAGAGTGAAAAAGTTGGCCTCAAGCTCAACCTTCAGAAAACTAAGATCATGGCATCTTGTCCCATCACTCCATGGCAAATAGATGGGGAAAAGGTGGAAGCAGTGTCAGACTTTACTTTTGGGGGCTCCAAAATCAGTGCAGATGGTGATTGCAGCCATGAAATTAACCATGAAGTTAAAAGACACTCCTTGGAAGGAAAGTTATGACCAACCTAGATAGCATATTAAAAAGCAGAGACATTACTTTGTCAAGAAAGGTCCATCTAGTCAAGGCTATGGTTTCTCCAGTGGTCATGTATGGATGTGAGAGTTGGACAGTGAAGAAAGCTGAGCACAGAAGAATTGATGTTTTTGAACTGTGGTGTTGAAGAAGACTCTTGAGAGTCCCTTGGACTGCAAAGAGATCCAATCAGTCCATCCTAAAGGAGATAAGTCCTGGGTGTTCATTGGAAGGACTGATGCTGAAGCTGAAACTCCAATACTTTGGCCACCTCATGCGAAGAGTTGACTCATTGGAAAAGACCCTGATGGTGGGAGAGATTGGGGGATGATGATGATGAGGGAGAGAAGGGGATGACAGAGGATGAGATGGCTGGATGGCACCACTGACTGGATGGACATGAGTTTGAGTAAACTCCAGGAGTTGGTGATGGACAGGGAGGCCTGGTGTGCTGCGATTCATGGGGTCACAAAGAGTTGGACACGACTGAGCGGCTGAACTGAACTGAATTAAACTTAAAAGCTTTTACAAAGCTAAGGACACTACAAACAAAGTGAAAAAACAACCTTCAGAATGGGAGAAAACAATAGCAAAGGAAACAATTGACAAAGGATTATTTCTAAAATATATAAGCAGCTTATATAGCTCAATACCAGAAAAACAAACAACACAATCAAAAAGTGGGAAAAAGACCTAAACAGACATTTCTCCAAAGAAGACATATAGGTGACTAACAAACACATGAAAAGATGCTCAACATTGCTCATTATTAGAGAAATGCAAATTAAAACTACCATGAGATACCACCTCACACCAGTCAGAATGGCCATCATCAAAAAGTCTACAAACAATAAATGCTGGAGAGGGTGTGGAGAAAAGGGAACCCTCTGGCATTGCTGGTGGAAATGTAAATTGATACAGCCACTATGGAAGACAGTATTGAGATTCATTAAAAAACTAGGAATAAAACCACCATATGACCCAGAAATCCCACTCCTAGGTATATATCCTGAGGACATCAAAACTGAAAAAGACCCATGTACACCAATGTTCATTGCAGCACTATTTATAATATCTGGAACACGGAAATAACCTAGATGTCCATCGACAGATGAATGGATAAAGAGGCTGTGGTACATATATACAATGGGATACTACTCAGCCATAAAAAAAGAATGTATTTGAGTCAATACTAATGAGATGGATGAATCTAGAGCCTGTCATACAGAGTGAAGTAAGTTAGAGAAATATAAATATCATATACTGATGCATATATATGTAATCTAGAAAGATGGTACAAATGAATTTATTTTCAGGGCAGCAATGGAGAAACAGACATAGAGAACAGACCTATGGACACAGGGGGAGGGGAGGATGGAGAGGGTGAGATGTATAGAGAGAGTAACATGGAAACTTACAATACCGTATGTAAAATAGATAGTCAATGGGAATTTCCTGTGTGACTCGGGGAACTCAAACAGGGGCTCTGTGACAATCTAGAAGACTGGGATGGGGAGGGAGTTTCAGGAGGGAGGGGACCTGGGTGTATCTATGGCTGATTCTTGTTGATGTCTGACAGAAATACACAAAATTCTGTAAAGCAATTATCCTTCAATTAAAAAAATTATAAAGTGGCAAAAAAGGCCTATGACACTTTTCCTCCCCTCCCAAGGAGGAATTATGTCCATAAGCTCATCAATATGAACAGATGCTTTCTAACTGTGCTGCTGCAGAAGACTCTTGAGAGTCCCTTGGATAACAAGAAGATCAAACCAATCAATACTAAAGGAAATCAATCCTGAATATTCATTGGAAGGACTAATGCTGAAGCTGAAGCTCCCAATATTTTGTCCACCTGGTGCAAACAGCTAACTCATTGGAAAAGACCCTGATGCTGGAAAAGATTGAGGGCAGGAGGACAAAGGGGTGACAGAGGATGGAATGGTTCGACGGCATCATTGACTCAATGGGCATGAGTTTGAACAAAGTCCAGGAGGTAGTAAAGGACAAGGAAGCCGGGCATGCTGCAGTCCATGGGGTCACAAAGAGTTGGACATGATTTAGTGACTGAACAACAAGGCTGTTTCTGGATTGTCCTTCAGGTTGTGCACAATTTTCCCTTTCAGAGGAATCTAATTGAGAGGAGGCCTTGTCTTGGTCTGGTACCACACCCAAGTGAAGTATGTGGTTTTATTTGTCTGTGGCATCAGTATTGGGAACCAGGTGCAACATCGCTAGCAGATTACAATGTGCCCTCAACACAGGCCACCCTCAAAGGATGTTTTCTTTCACATCCATATGTTCTTTCCAATTTGGCATGGGATGAGAACTCAGGTTTGCTTCTGGAGCATCCTTTGTTTTTAAAAAGTTAGTATCAATTTCACAATGAGAAGCCAGAGAAAGATGAGAAGTGTCAACTAATTAAGCTACTCTTCTGGATAACTGCATTCAAAGGGACACTCCAAAGTTCAGTTAAAAACACCAAATCATACATGATCTCAAGTGTTTCCATTTTCATAAGTTCATCATGATTTTATAGGACTTCAATGAAAACTGGGCTGGAGATGATGATCTCATTTTAACTCTTACTCTGGATGACCTGTTAAATTTTTGCAATGGCACAAGCTTTTCTTTGCAAAGACCAAATGTGTGTCACTTTCATCACACTTTCTACCTTTCCTGCCAAATGTTTAAGTTTCTCGTAATTCTTGTACTTGCATAGTCACGTAATGCTTTCTTTAAGGAGGGAAAATAAAGGAGCTTGAATAAAACAAACAGTTGATATTGATCTAAGCTTACTACAAAGCAAAGTAATTAAAGGGTGGATCATTATTTCTCTGATGCAACTTTTTAATCACCCCCACAATAAATTCTCTACCCTGATTATCCCGCTGCATTCAGAGATTTGGGCTATTGTGTTCCAGGCTTCATGCAGTATTATTCAATTAAATGACCTCATGAATGTGATCAAGGCAAGTTTTGGTTCTTGTTTTAGTAAGAACTGTCTTAGTCATCAGCTGTTTCATATTTTTTAAAGACCCTAGACAAATAAGTTCAATAATGAGAAAGATTTTACAGAAATGTAGCTGTGTCAACAGGAAATGAGTTTACATTAACTGTCAGTCTAATTATATCTCATATTTACTACTTTGAATTCAAGTGAGAGGGAACAGGACTCCAAATTTAAGTTGTATCTATAGTAACTATACAGTAGAATAAAATGGAGAACTTTAAGTTCCTATTGAAAGGAAATTAATTTTGTTCCAGTATAACAAGTCTTTAGAATATACTCATTTAAGAAAAATATAATAAACACAAGTAGGAATTACTGCTTTGCTGCATTGATTTCCTATTTATTGCCTTCTCTTCTAAATATTAAATTACTCATCATTTTGGAATTACTGTACTAGATATTATAATGAAGCAATTTGTATTTAGTATGATATTACCTCTTATTCCTTCATGAAAAAGTTTTTTTTAATTTTTATCATTAAATTATTTCATTCCTAGTCTAGGGACAGAACATGATTTCAGGTTGTGCCACTGACTGTTCTTTGGACATATTTTGCCTTCTCAATTAGGTCTTAATAACCCTTGTAGGAGGGCTTCCCAAGTGGCACTAGTGGTAAAGAACCTGTCTGCCAAGGCAGGAGACATAAGAGACTAGGGTTAGATCGCTGGGTCAAGAAGATCCCCTTGAGGAGGGCATAACAATCCACTTCAGTATTCTCACCTGGAGAAGCCCATGGACAGAAGAGCCTGGCGGGCTACAGTCCATAGGATCACGAAGATTCAGACACAATTGAAGTGACAATACACACACACACACACACACACACACACACACACACAACAACCTTGTAGCGAAGGAGGCATGTCTTTCCCTCCTTGTACCCTTCCATCTAGCTCAGGCCCCTAAACAACAGATAAACAAGACATGTTTATTGATAATGATTTGGAATTTGCTCACTGAATATTATGAAAATGAAGAGTGAGAAAATACAAGTGTAATGCATGCAAAATAGTATTAGAATAAAAAGGATCAATATTTGTGAAGCAAGTATAATATACCAAGCATTCTAAGTACTTTATGAGGTAGTCATTTAGTAGTTTTGTTTTTCAACGTGGAAGTAAAGACTCAGTGAGGTGAGGTCAGGAACTAGGTCAGAGTCAGTTTAAGAGCTGCTGAGCCAGATCTTGGGTCGGACTGACTCCAAAGCATGACCTCTGCCACTGAGCCATATTGCCTCTAATGAGACCAGTAAAACACACAGAGTTATTAATCAGCTATACTCCAATACAAAATACAAAGTTTAAAAGTAAAGGGAGAAAGTGTAGGGGAAAAAACACAGCCTCTGGACAAAACCAGATTTTACATTTGGTCTGCAAGAACCAGAAGGTGTTTCTTGCTGCGAAAGATGGCAATTTCGTTTCTTGCTCCAAAAAAAGATAGAGGGGAGAGCAATATGTCACCATACTGTCCTAAGTTATATGTACACTACAGACTACTAAAGGATAGGTTTTTAAAAATATTTTGAAATTATTTATGTATTTATTTGGGGCTGTGCTAGGTCTTTGATGCTGTGCAGGCTTTTGTCTAGTTGCAGAGAGCAGGGTCTACTCTCCAGTTGTGGAGCACCGGCTTCTCATTGTGGTGGCTCCTCTTGTTGCAGAGCACAGGCTCTAGGGCATGCAAGCTTCAGCAGTTGAGGCTCCCGGGCACTAGAGCATAGGGTCAGAGTTGGCCGTGAACGGGCTTGGTTGTTTTGCATCATGTGGGATCTTCCCAGATTAGGGATCGAACCTGTGTCTCCTGCATCGGCAGGCTGATTCTTTACCACTGAGCCACCAAGGAAGCCTCATGAAAGCTCTATGAGAAAAATCCCATGAGAAATTAAAACTATCTTCACTTTATAAATAAGAAAGCTGAGGCACAGAGAGTTTACTAGCACAAGGTCTTAAAGGTAGTAAATCCAAGAGCCAAAATTCAAAACCAGCATGTTTGCCTTCAGATTCCATACTTATAACCATCACACCAGTCTCATAATATACCTGAATTTCAGCAAAGTATTCCTCGCAATATTTCATGAACACAAGGATAAAGTAGAAACTGAATCATGAAATAATGAAGCAAGCCTGTACTTTTGAAAGACTTTTCCTTAAAAAAAAATTAGTGGATTGAACACAACATGGAAACATGGTCTCCTTGCACACCACAGGCCACTTTCCTTGGTCCTGCCCTGTTCTACAGACTTAAAGAATATAAGATGGTCACATTAACTAATGAGATTAAACCAAGGGCAGAAAATACTTGTATTTTAGAATTAGGATCTGTGTTTCAGCTCTACATGGAAAATAGCTGTGAGGTAATACACAAAGATGATAGTTCCTTTGAGGGCTAAGGTCAGTGGAATGGGGGTCACTTAGCCTGTGTGTTCTCAGACGCATTATAAAGGGAGGCCTCTAGATCTATCTTGATGTTACCTTTGAGTCCTTCTGGTAGAAAGGTCAAGAAGAATATAAGAACATGGGATCAAGAGGAAGAGTTATTAAAGAAGTGACTTATGAGCCCCAACACAGGCATAGAAAAATGAGGTCCACTTCGTATCTCTCTTATGAACCAGAGATCTTAATTCTAAGACCTCTGAAGCTCTGAAAATGTCCCATATTTGTCGTTGCTGTTGTTGCTTCCCTCAGTCTTCTTTCTCTGTCACTAGCAGAAAGATTCCCAAACCCTTGAAATCACAAGGGGCCTATGTGATAACCTTTGAAAAGGGCAAGTAAAGGAGAGCCAAGGATATGGCTTCTTGCTCCTGAAACTCCAGTGCAAGACTAATGGGAAGATCCCAGGGAACGGAGTGGCTAGTGACAGCGGTTGTGTGTGAGCTCTGCCCTCATGCAAGAAAGGAAGGTCTGTGAACTGTCCAGGGCTGCAAGGGGTCCTGGGATAAAAACAGAAAATCTTGATAGGGGCTCTAATAATTAGAGTTATTCAGTGAAAGGACAGGAGTGTTTTTAAGATAGTGAGTTTCTTACTGAGGATGGGTAGAGTTGTAGAAGGGATTTTTATTGAGGATAAGGAGTTCTTGTAGCTTCTTTTGTGAATCTACTGATTCTCTTATCTATGATTCTATTATCTCTGAGGCATGTAACTAAATATAGAGGGGTTAATTATTTCAAAAAAAGTTTCAAGTCCATTCATTAATGTATTCATTATATATTAATAAAGTCTCCTGTGGTCTTCCCAGGAGGTGCTAGTTGTAAAGAACCTGCCTGCCAATGCAGGAGACATCAGAGATTTGGGTTCAATCCTTGAGTCAGGAAGATTCCCTGGAGCAAAGAATGGCAACCCACTCCAGTATTCTTGCCTGGAGAATCCCATGGACAGAGGAGCCTGGCAGTCCACAATTCATAGAGCCACACAGAGTGGGACACAACTGAAGTGACTTAGCACTCATGCAAAGTCTGTATATTTGCATAACTTTTTACAATAAGGTGTTTTTACAGACTTTACATATTATCTCCTTTATTTACTAGTCACATCACTTCAACCTAGCTCCCCACTACTCTAGTGAGTTGATTTCAATAAGTGACTTCTTGTTTTATACCAAAAAATCAACTTTTTTATTCTTATCTCACTAGATTCAACCTCTTTCCAATCCTGCCTTCCATGATGGCACACAGTTCCAGTTACATTCCTCTTTCTCTAATCAACCCTTCTTGATCCCCTAATGCTATTGCAGACTCTTTTTGCATCTTAAAAAGTTGGGTTTCCTTCAGGGGGGTGTTTGTCCTTGCTTCTGTTTGTTTCTCAAGTTCCAAATTCTCCCTGGACAATCACATCCAAACCCATGACCACAGCCAACAGCTGGATGTTTCCCAAATACTCCAGCTGAGTCACTCTCCCTGACCCTCACACCAGTTTTTCCTGCTGTATACTGAGCATCTTCACTTGCCCATCCCAAAGGATTTTCAGATCTGGCATGTCTAAGACAGAATGAATCATCCAGCTTCCTAATTTCTTCTCTGGTCCTCTCAGTGCTTCCAGCGTTTGGATTAGAGCATTGTTTCCCAATTTACAAGCCATTAACCTGGAGACTATTCTGGATCTTTCCTTATTTCATGCTCATAACCAGGCACCAAATGCTATTGCTTCCTAATCATCTCTTGAACTGGTTCCATAACTCTGATATGGAGCATCTTTTGCTGGACCCCTGGAATTACCTCCCACTTCAGATTTCGATTTCATCAGCCCAAGTGCCACATCACAGCCTAAGAGGGCTTTCAAAACCACACACCTTGTGGGGCCACTGCTTTGCCACAATGGCTCACCATTGCCTTCAGCATGAACAAACTTTCCACTAGAGCATGGATCACCTGAGATTGGTGATTTCCAAAAGTTCTAGCACTGCTCTTTCCCACTGCTCCTGCCAGGACTCCAGGAAGAAAGAAACAAATGAAACTCGTGGAGGCTCCCTGGCTTCTAGTGATCAACTGGGATATATCAAGGCCCTTGACTAACCTCTTAAATACCCCAAACTTCAGCCTATTTTTGCTTTAACAAAAGACAATGATGAGGATAAATAAGACTAAGTTTAGGGGCTTCCCCGGTGGCTCATCCGGTCCTATCACTTCATGGCAAATAGATGGGGAAACAGTGGAAACAGTGGCTGACTTTATTTTTCTGGGCTCCAAAATCATGGTGATTGCAGCCATGAATTAAAAGACACTTACTCCTTGGTAGGAAAGTTATGACCAACCTAGATAGCATATTAAAAAGTAGAGACATTACTTTGCCAACAAAGGTCCATCTAGTCAAGGCTATGGTTTTTCCAGTAGTCATGTATGGACGTGAGAGTTGGACTATAAAGAAAGCTGAGCACTGAAGAACTGATGCTTTTGAACTGTGGTGTTGGAGAAGGCTCTTAAGAGTCCATTGGACTGCAAGGAGATCCAACCAGTCCATCCTAAAGGAGATCAGTCCTGGGTGTTCATTGGAAGGACTGATGTTGAAGATGAAACTCTAATACTTTGGCCACCTCATGTGAAGAGCTGACTCATTTGAAAAGACCCTGATGCTGGGAAAGATTGAGGGCAGGAGGAGAAGGGAACGACAGAGGATGAGATGGTTGGATGGCACCACCAACTCAATGGACATGGGTTTGGGTACACTCCAGGAGTTGGTGATGGACAGGGAGGCCTGGTGTGCTATAGTTCATGGGGTCACAAAGAGTCAGACACGACTGAGTGCCTGAACTGAACTGAACTGGTGGCTCAGACGGTAGAGAATCTGCCTGTGATGCAGGAGACCCAGGTTCAATCCCTGGGGTTGGGAAGATTCCCTGGAGAGGGAAATGGGAACCCATGCCTGTATTCTTGTCAGGAGAATTCTATGGACTAAGGAGCCTGGCGGGATATAATCCATGGGATCACAAAGAGTTGGACTTGAATGAGCAACTGATGCACTTATAAAGTAAGGTGGGAGGGGCACTTTGGAGATGCAAAATAGAAGCAAAAAGGCAGCAGAGGCTCAATGTGTTCAGTCACTCAATTGTGTCTGACTCTTTATGACCCCATGAACTGTAGTTTGCCAGGCTCCTCTGTCCATGGGATTTCCCAGGCAAGACTACTGGAGTGTGTTGCCATTTCCTTCTCCAGGGAGAAGTTCAATACACTAGAAAAGAAAGGGAGCATCACAGTCTATGATCCCCAACTGCAAGCAAAGTGCAAAACACAGTTCACAAAACCAAGTCACAGATCCGGCAGTGTCCCAGAAGGGAGATATTGCATATCACCTGGCAGAACAAGAAATTCAGGGAAGAAAGACACACCTAAAAGTGGGTAATTTGTGAGTTTAAAGAAAACTGCCCAACAAGTCACCCCAGGCAACAACAGCAATTTTATTCTATAGCTGTCAGTTGAGTGATCACCGTTAACCTTCTGAAGACAAATAGTGTCCCAAGTCAGGACCCATGGGACAAATCCCATGGTCTATTTGTGAACAGTCTGTGAGCTAAAAGAATTTTTACATCTTAAAACTAGAAGAGTAAATGAAACTTCCCTGATGGTCCAGTGGCTAAGACTCTGTGCTCCCAATGTTGGGGGAGTGGGGGGAGAAGGGGGGGAGGTTTAAATCCTAGTCAGGGTACTAGGTCCCACATGCCACATTGAGTTCACATGCCTCAAGTGAATATCCTGCATGCTGTAGCTAAGACTCCGAGCAGCCAAATAAATAAATGTTTTTTTAAAAAATAAAACTAGAGTGAAAAACGTAACTAAGAAGAACATGCAACAGAAGAATATATGAATGCAAGGCCTAGAACATTCACTGTCTAGTCCTTCCCATGAAAACTTTCCTAAAGCTTATATTCCACTCACATCCAGAGTAGTTTATGGAATGGCATCCCTGGAATGAGGTTTTTGAAAAGTATGTTCTTGTTATTCAGTTGCTAAGTCATGTCCAACCCCATGCACTGCAGCACACTGTGCTCTCCTTCACTGTCTCCCGGAGTTTGCTAAAACCCCTGTCCATTGAGTCAATAATGCCATCCAACCATCTCATCCTCTGTTGCCCTCTTCTCCTGCCCTCAATTTTTCCCATCATCGGAGTCTTTTCCAATAACTTCGCTCTTTCCACCAGGTGGCCAAAGTATTGGAGCTTCAGTTTCTGCATCAGTCCTTCCAATGAATATTCAGGGTTGATTTCCCTTAGGATTGATCTCCTTGCACACCGAAGGACTCTCGAGAATGTTACTAACGCATATATATGGAATTTAGAAAGATGGTAACGATAACCCTATATGCAAGACAGAAAAAGAGACACAGATGTATAGAACAGACTTTTGGACTCTGTGGGAGAAGGTGAGGGTGGGATGATCTGAGAGAACAGCATTGAAACATGTATATTATCAAATGTGAAACAGATCGCCAGTCCAGGTTGGATGCATGAGACAAGTGCTCGGGGCTGGTGCACTGGGATGACCCAGAGGGATGGGATGGGGAGGGAGGTGGGAGGGGTGTTCGGGATGGGGAGCACATGTAAATCCATGGCTGATTCATGTCAATGTATGGCAAAAACCACTACAATATTGTAAAGTAATTAGCCTCCAACTAATAAAAATAAACGAAAAAAAAAAAAGCCTTCTCCAGCACCACAAACTGATGCCACAGTTTGAAGGCATCAATTCTTCGGCACTCAGCCTTCTTTATGGTCCAGCTTTCACAACTGTACATGACTACTGAAAAATCATGCTTTTATTACATTATTATGGCAACTTGGAATTCTCTATGTTGAAGGTTTAAATGGAGACTCTTTCTTGCCTCTATGGATCATCATTTGCAGACAACTCTATGTTCTAGTGAGGGAAAGCATAGCACAGGAAAGGAGGTGATCTGGGTTTCAGTGACAACATCAGGACCCATCTTGAATATTAGGCAACGCACTTAACACTGCTGCATTTTAACTTTCCTAATCTGTCTGCAAAATGGGGATAATGCCTGCTTTACTGTCTTCACAGGTGTGAGGATACAGTGAGATAACAGATGTAGTACGCTTTACCAAGTTGAAAGGGAGATACACATCGAGGTATTATCATAGATGATGACATCACCAACCCTTAATTATGGGCTACTTTGAAGGAGGATGAAAGGTGGATAAATTAAGCTGTTAGTTATTAATGGAACTTTCTACTCCTTTAGTCTTCTCTTTCCTCATTAAATCTTTAATAAAACAAACAAGTATCAGAATTGATTGAGTTTAAAGATTTTTGTCCCTTAATTCAGTAAGTTTGTGTATTGCTAACTGTGGATTATGTGCTCAGTACTTTTGAGAGGAGGGAAAAGGAGCCACCAATGACCAGAAGACCTCATTAGAATTAGAGGAGGAAGGATGGAAGAAATCCAGAAAGTTAAACAATAAAACAAAGACAAAAAAACACTTTTACCACTGAAAACTGTCTCCTGAAATCTGGTTAGAATGATTTCCATTCAGGACTTAACTCAAGGTTAACCTGCCCAGCAGTGATGCAAACTCAAATACAGTCTGACGTATATATACCTATGGCTGATTCATGTTGACGCATGGCAGAAACCAACACAATATTGTAAAGCAATTATCCTTCTATTAAATATCAATTAATTAAAATATATATTAATAAAAAAGTTCATTGTTTTCAGTCACCAAGTTTGGGGCCAATTTTTTATATAGCTATAGATTAAACTCTATAACTCTTTTAAAAAAACTCTGCAAAATTTGGGCCCCAAGGTAGAAGCATTGACAGTTGACTAGTTGACTATTTCTTCTACCTCTGCCCCCCTTTTCTCACTCCCTTTTGAAAGTGGGATTTCCACCTCCTCTTTCTGAGTGCTCAGAACTATTCTTATGGTCAATACTTGTTTTTTCTTAAGGCAGTGAGCCCCCAGATCAAGCTACCACAGTTAGAAAGAAAAGTTTTACTACATTATGGAAGAAACTGAATAGCTATTTTTTTAATTGAGATATAATTGACATATAACATTAAATTAATAATAGTTTCAGGTGTACAACATAATGATTCAATATTTGATACATTACCAAATGATCAGTACAGTAAGTTCTATTCACATCCATCGCCACAGATAGTTACAAATTTTTTCTCTTGTGGTGAGAGCTCTTAAGATCTACTCTCTTAGCAAATATTCAAAACAGTATAATTAACTATAGTCACCATACTGTAGATTACATCCCTAGGATTTCATATTTTATAACTAGAAGAATATACTTTTTGTATGGCTCTTGGTAGAAAGGCAACACACTAGGCACCAAGGAGGGTTGAAGGAGAAAAATGGAGAATTATTTAAGGGACTTAAGGTAATATACTTCTTATACAAGCAAGAATGACTTAGAGAAAATGTACATCTGCCCTTGAAGTACTCTAAAGTAAGAATGTGGTTCTATCCATAGATGAAATAGGAGTCAAATTTTCTGACTCAGAAAATTATTCATTCTTTCCTTCTGTAATTACTTATTAATTCCTTCTACATGCCAAGCAATAGGCTAGGCATTGTGGATATAAGCCCATGTAAGTCTACAGATAACTAAGACTCCATCTATTCTCCCAAATCACTTATAACTAGTGGTAGAAACAGACAGGTATCCAGGTATCTGCTAGGGTGATATAATAAAAGCATTAAGAACTACAATATGACCAGACATGACAGGCACACAGGGAGCTGGTTAATCAGTCCTGAAGTCTAGGAAGACTTTCTGAAGGAGGGGATGTCTTAGTCCAGTCCGTAGGGACTAGTGGGAATCAGTTCAGTAAAACTGTGGCAAGAGTACACCAGGCCAAGGGAAAAACACATGCAAAGTCCAGAGGGTTAGAGAATGTGTAGCAAGCTTTGAGGCTTGTGAGCAATTCAAATTAAGATATGAAGAGATGGGAAGCACTGAGAGATGAGCTAAAAATTCTGGGAATTTTCAAAAGAACCTCATACACTGTAAGAAGGATTTTGAACAATATGAAAACCAAAGAAGAGTTTTAAATAGTTTAACTCACATGCAATTATAAATATATAAATGTGACTGGAAAGCTCAAACTTGGAAAAAACTAAATGTATGAGAATATTTTATGACAGTGGGTGGGGGAGATGAGGAGGATGTTTTGAAAACAAGATCTCAAAGACCAAACCAAAAGGAAAACTGGTGGATTTGGTTACATCAAAATTAAAGATTTATGTTCAAGGAGGGAGTCTATAGGCATAGTGAATGGGGAACCAGAGATAGCTGAAACGGAAGAGGGGATTATATGTAGTGTATATAAGAAGCTCCTGAAAATTAGCAAGAGAAATGCAAAGTATCCCATAGAAAAATGGGCAGAAAATAAAAATCTGCAACTAGGAGAAAGGAATGTAGAGTGGCTTAACCTCACTAATAACTGAAGGATTGTATGTTAAAACAACTGTGAGATACCCATCTTCACAATCAGATGGACAAATAAGGAAGACAATAAAAATTCTCTCTCTTTTTCAAGTGTTAGTTGCTCAGTGGTGTCTGACTCTCTGCAACCCCATAGACTGTAGCCTGCCTGCCAGGTTCCTCTGTCTATGGAATTCTCCAGGCAAGAACACTGGAGTGGGTAGCCATTCCCTTCTTCAGGGGATCTTCCTGACCCAGGGATCGAACCTGGGTCTCCTGCATTGCAGGCAGATTCTTTACCATCTGAGCCACCAGGGAAAACCCTCTTTTTTTTTTTTTTTAAATTGAGATGTAATTGCTTTACAATGTTATGTTAGATTCTGCTGTACAACGAAGTGAATCAGCATGTATGTGTGTGTGTGCATGCGCATGTCCCTTCCTTCTAGGACCTCTCTCCCCGCTCCCCATCCCACACTTCTAAGTCACCACAGAGCACCGAACTAAAATCCCTGTGCTATACAGCAGGTTCCTACTAACTTTCTATTTTATACTGTAGGATGGTGCTGCCGTTTTGTGCATTACTCTTGTTAGAACTCAGGGAAGTTAAATATGCTAATACCTATGCTAATAGACCAGGGCAATCCTACTCCCGGCATATATCCCAGAAAGTTCTGCTTGAGTTCACAGGAGATGTCGATAATTAAGTGACTGATGACTCAGTCTTCCAGTGGTTTGTGGCAGCAAAGAGTTGGAAGTAGCTGTCTATCACCTAGCTATCTAACATAAAGGTCTGTATGCTTATCATGGTATTTGATGATGCTTTAGAATATGGAACAATGAGAAGAAATTAGCTAAATGGATATAACAGCATGGAAGTTCACAAAAATAAAATAATGAGTAAATAAATATGAAACAGAACAAAGTTTACAGCAAAATTCCATTATTTAAAGTTCCATTGGTATTGTTTAACAACACTGCATCTTCCAGGATGCATATTTATCTAAAGAAGGAAAGTGGAAGGGGAGGAGGACATATATAAAATATAATTAAATATTGCTATCAATAGGAATGTAATAGAATGCAAGGAAGGATAAAGGAGCAAAACAATAATAAATGATGAAACTTAAAAACAAACCCCCCACCCCCACCCCCACCAAAAAAACGGGACTTCCCTGGTGGTCTGGTGTTTAAGACTCTGCACTTCCAATATAGGGGGTGCAGGTTCAATCCCTGGTTGGGGAACTGAGATCTCACATGCCATGGGGCACTCCAAAAAAATAAAAGTAACACCAAACTGAACTGGGTTGAATAGTACCTCTCCAAATTCATGTCTTTCCCAGCACCTCGGTATGTGAGTTTACTTGGAAATAGGATCATTGCTGATGTAATTAGTTAAGATGAGGTCATACTGAAATATATTGGGCCTTTAATTCAATGTGACTGATGTTCTTAAAAGAAGGGACACAGAGAGGCACAGAGGGAAGACAATGTGAAGACACACAGAGGGACTGGAACAATGACTTACAGACCAGAAAGGCCAAGGACTGCCAGCCACTAGCCACCACCGGAAGCTAGGAAGAGAAGGAGGGTCTTCATCCAGAGCCTCCAGGAAGAACACGGCCCGGCTAACACCTTGTTTTCAGATTTCTGGTCTCCAGAATCATGAAACAATAAGCTGTGGTGTTGCCACACTTGTAGTATTTAGTTATGGCAGCCCTAGCTAGCTAATACAGAAACCAAATAAATTCCTTCCTAGAGCCATGATAATGGCCGTAAACTGATGCATATATGCACCTGAATTACTAGGATAAATAAAGGCTACAGTAGAATTCTTTTTTATTCTAGAATTTGGGGACAGTATTAACACCCAGGTGAGAAGCCTACACTGTGCTATCTAAGACTTTGTGCTGCATTGGATTGTTCTTTGCCTAGACTGTGGTTTGATTTATGCCTTCTCCATGGTTGTGTAGGTGGCACTAGTTGTAAAGAACCCTTCTGTTGATGGGAGAGACATAAGGGACACAGGTTCGATCCCTGGGTTGGGAAGATCCCCTGGAGGAGGAAAAAGACAACCCACTCCAGTATTCTTGCCTGGAGAATCCCATGGACAGAGGAGCCTGGCAGGCTGTAATCCATAGGGTCGCACACAGAGTCAGATGTGACTGAAGCAACTTGGCAGCATGCATGGTTGTGTAAAAGTAGCTATCATAGAAGGGTGCTCCTTGCTCTGTATTTAGAAACATGGCCAGAACTTACTTAATCAGGGTATGAGTAGCAATAAATGTTTAGACAAGTTTGTGTCCATCATTTCTACAGGACATTTTTGGGTCCCTAACCATGAAGTTTATTTCTGAGAATGGCTACTTTAAATTCTGATGAGGGACAAAAACACTGCAATGGATCCCAAACCTCAGTTAACTGTTGGTGCCTAAAGAAAGGTAAGTGATCATCTTAGATTATCCCCTGATACCTGACTTGTTCTTAAAAAGAGTGGACACAAATTCCCCCAGAAATTAATACTGTAAGCATCTTCTCCTCCTTTAAAGTTAGTATTACTTTGACTTTGGAAGCAGAGAGGCTGAGAATGTGTACTTTTTAATACAGCTGTCATTCTCTCTTCTGCTTCCAATCCCTCCCACTGTCTTTCAGATCCAGACCTTAGAATAATCAAAAAGTCTCCAAGCCATATTCTCTAAATGTTGGTTCTCAGTTTTCGTATTACTTTTTTCAGCATTCTTGAGATAAAATTCACAAAGTTGTAAAATATAGATAAGCGTACAGTGTACACTGTGACGTGTACAGTCTGATGATTTGATATAAATAAACATTATGAAAGAACTTCCCTCATAAAGTTAATTAACACAACCATCACCTCAAACTCCAGAAGATGGTGAGGATAGCCTGGTGAGTTGCAGTCCATTGGGTTGAGAAGAGTTGGACAAGACTTGGTGACTGAACAACAGCAACACCTCATCTTTATGCTTTTTCTTTGGTGAAAGCATGTAAGTTCTACTCTCATCAAATTTCAATTATACAATCCAGTGCTATCAACTGTAGTCACCATGTTTTATAATCCTCAGACTTTACTCGTTTCATAGCTGAAAGTATGTACTATTTACAAACCTCTCCCAGACTTTCCTGGTGGTCCAGTGGTTAAGAATCCACCTGTTAATTCAGGGAACATGGGCTTGATCTTTGGTCCAAGAAGATCCCGCATTCCTGGGAACAACTAAGCCCATGTGCCAACAAGAAGAGAAGTCACTGCAATGAGAAGGTGGTACACCACAACTAGAGAAAGAGCAAGAGCAGGAACAAAGACCCAGTGCAGCCAAAAATAAATAAAATTTTAAATATAAATAAAATAATATTTAAAAAAACCCTCCCTATTCCCCCCACCCAATGACTCTCAATTTAGACACTCAGAAGAGTCACTGTCTGTCTGTCTAGTCAAAGTTATGGTTTTTCCAGTAGTTAGGTATGGATGTGAGAGTTGTACCATAAAGAAAGCTGAGCACTGAAGAATTGATGCTTTTGAACTGTGGTGTTGGAGAAGACTCTTGAGAGTCCCTTGGAGTGCAAGGGGATCCAACCAGTCCATCCTAAAGGAGATCAGTCCTGAATATTCATTGGAAGGACTGATGCTGAAGTTCCAATAATTTGGCCACCTGATGTGAAGAACTGACTCATTGGAAAAGATCCTGATGCTGGGAAAAATTGAAGGTAGGAGGAAAAGTGGATGACAGAGGATGAGATGGTGAGATGGCATCACTGATTTGATGAACATGACTTTGAGCAAGCTCTGGGAGTTGGTGATGGACAGGGAAGTCTGCAGTGCTGCAGTCCATGGGGTCACAAAGAGTCGGACACGACTGAGCGACTGATCTGACTGCAGAGTCACTGGGTGACTGACAAGCTTTGATTCCTCAGGTTCATTTTCCACCCCGCCTCTCCTTCCCCCCACCAAAACCCCCCTTCTTCTCCAGAGATCTTTAATCAAGAGCTAAATTAAGCCCCCAAAGTTTGCATTTTATTAAACAAAAGAAATAAGTACCTCAGGTGAGTCTCATGCAGGTTCTCTGAGAATACTTTGAGTGTTTTCTAGATTTTCCAGTTTTCATATGCCACCAATCCATGTGGAGTCTGGTGACAATGCAGATTCTGATTCTCTGTCAGTCTAGAAATGGGATGCGATTTCCAGTATTTCTTTAAAAAAAAAAAAATCCTTGTTGCAGCATGCAGGATCTTTAGTTGTGGCTGTCAGAAACTAGGTCCCTGAACAGGGATCACATCCAGGGTCCCTTCATTGGGAGCACTGAGTCTTAACCACTGGACCACCAGAGGAAGCCATCCAGTATTTCTAAAAGGATGCCAGGGGATGTGAACATAGCTGGCCCATGGACAACACTTGAGACAGGAAGCTTTTAAAATCTGGTGCCTCAGTAGCATCACGGATCACTTGATCCAGAATCTCTGGGAGTGGCCCACTGGCATCAGAACTTGTCTAAAGTCCCTAGATGATCCCAACACACAGCTAGGAACTAGGCGACAATGCCAGTAGGCACTTGCGGATGGAAAAGACCAGCTTCTAACTCACAGACTTCCTCCAAACATAGATATACAGTAACTGATATTTCAAAAGAAGAGATGGTGGATTTCAAAGGCGTGAAATTTAAGAAAAATAAAACCTTGGCATAACCACCACTTTTTTAATTTAACAAAATCATTATTTTATACTTGTTTTACAGCCTCAGAGAACACTGGAATTTCTCTCAACTATATTATTTCCAACTAACTAAAAACTGACAGTTGTGGGTAGACCTTCTTATTATTTTTGCCAAGTGACAGAGTTTGTTGTGGTATTTTTCTTCTCTGTGTCTGGATTTAACCCTGATTTCTGAGCCTCGTTTTTTACTGGTTGTGTGTGTTATTCGCCCAGTCATATCCGACCCTTTGTGACCCCATGGATGGTAGCCCACCAATCTCCTCTGTCCATGGAATTCTCTAGGCAAGAATACTGGAGTGGATTGCCATTTCCTTCTCCAGGGATCTTCCTGACTCAGAAATCAAACCTGTGTCTCCTGAAACTCCTGCATTGCAGGCAGATTCTTTACCATGGTTGTGAGATGTGGCTGGACAGCCTCTACCCACCCCTGGGAATTAACAAAGATTAGAATTCGAGGGACACTGGGTCAGTCACTTACTCAGTACAGTGTTTCCCCAATTTCCTCCAACTGAGTACGTCATGTCTGACAGGAACTCCCTCTAGCAGCAAATATTCTCATTGTTCTGCCCAAACCTGGAATCCTGGTTCTGACTCTATGTTTCCTTTTTTCCCCTTTTTCTGACCTTTTCCTTTCATGCAATGATTAACAAGGAAACTATTTCTGTCATTAAATTCTGATTTCTAAATCCTCCACCTGCTTCTTCCAGGAAGTTTGCTTATAGGGGCCAACCTGCTTTTCTTCAGTTCCTGATCATTAAAAGAAATGATGGATGAGGAAAGTACCTTTTATCAGACTAGTTCCTCTTTGTGTCAATACTGGTAGTAGTTAAAGAGAAGTCTTCTCTGAGTTGACCAGGAGTGGCATTTGGCTCTATAATCAAAATATTTGTCTAAAACAAGGAATTGTTTTAAAATGATGTAAGCTATCAAAATGTTATATTTTAACCTAAAACATTTGTAGGCACAGCTGACATTCAGCCAGCATATGTATTTGTTTAAGTTTGAGATTCCTTTCCAATGTGACAGGCATCCATTCTGATTGGCCAGTGTCAAAACCATACCAGTTTTTAAAATATTTGGATATAATCCCTCTATATTCATTGATCTTTTGACATAGGATTAAAGTCACTGCTTTGAGTATAGGTCTTTTGTTCGGAATTCTGATTCTTTTAAACCACACCCATAACATATCAAACTAAATTTCCAGTTTCATTTCTTTGATGTATAGTGAGAATTAAAAATCACTTAAAAATACAGAGTGCATATGTCTACAATTTTAAGATTTCCATCCCCAATCTTTTAGAATATCCCATCAATGCCTTAGTTAAAAGCAATTTTTAAACCAAGTCTTGATAAAGTATTCAGTCTAGTTTATATAGGCTCCACCAACTTTCTTTCATACTCTAATATTTACACTCTATGGGTGTGTTGTGTTGTTGTTTAGCCACTAATTCGTGTCCAACTTTCTTGCAACCTCATGGACTGTAGCCTGCCAGGCTCCTCTGTTAATGGGATTTCCAGGCAAGGATACTGATGGGTTGCCATTTCCTCCTCCAGGGGATCTTCCCAACCCAGGAATCGAATCCACATCTCCTACATTGGCAGCCAGTTCTTTACCTCTGAGCCACCAGGGAAGCCCTCTATGGGTTTACATAATATAATTAAATTATGCAATTGCAAGAATAAGCATAACTGTCATAAAATGTTTAGGAACAAACAAAGTTGATTCTGGTCAATATAAAATTCAACTTGTTGAAGAAGAAGTTTGCAGCCATATTAGAATTTAACCTACTAGGCCGCTGGTTCAGTCTACCAGGGTCACTGATATTAGGTAGACATACATGAAAATGCTGCTGTTCATCATTTTTTGACCCGCAAAATCAACAATTCAACTAATATATTTTATAGAGTCATGAAAAGCTGTTCTAAGTTAAATGCATGTCCACCAAGGCAGCTTCTATTATAATATTGAAAAAACAGAGATGCTTTTCAACACTGTAAAATCTCTGGGAAAAAAATCTTTGAATTGCACTTATTAATGGTGCTGTTTCTTCTGCCAAACATGTCACAAAAGCTTCCCTCTGACCCCCAAACAAAAGTTTTCTCCCCCAAATGCTATTGCTAAGTAAGTTTGGGAAATACCCCGTACTATACCCATCTAGGAGAGTCTTAATACTCATTAGCATATTAAGAGCTCTGAGAAGTCCCGTAACAAGGCCTTGTTTAACTTTGTTTACCTTAGGGTTTCATAAATATATTTGCCAAAAGTAGACCGTTTCATGTAACATTTAATCCTGAACGGCTAATGTTTAATGAAACAAACACACTTTAGTAAACATGACCCAACCAGCATGAAGGAAAGTATTATTCTGTTTTTGCACTAGATTAAACAAATGCCATCTTAATATCTATTTGAAATGGCACAATTTGTGCAGGTGTCCCAAAGCACTATACAAATTTCACTTAGAGGTAATGTTCTCCCCTGGACAATAGGGAAACAAAGGTAAAAAGAAGCATTAGGTTGTTTGCCAGAACACACATAAGATTGAGACAAACTGGAACCAAAATCCACCTCTGAACAATGATTTCTAAGCTGTGTTTACAAACAGAACTAAATTGCAAATTGTAACCACTCACCGTTTCTAACCAGAGTAACTATTTATGTTAAATTCTGCCTTGGTAATTGGATTTTCAGGTAATAAATTTTAACTGGACACACTTGTAAAATCCAGACATAAATTAATTCTTGGTACTTTTCCCCCACATATATCCCTCTTTAGGGATAGTCGGGAACTAGTCCTTTTTGTTAGCAGAACATTAAAGTAGGTAGAAGGGACCCTACCTCTCACTTAGACATACATCTTATGAGGAGTAGATAATATTTCTTCAAGCTATTTTAACATGAAATCAATGAAAAAGCTGAACTAAGGCAAAAAGTGTGCTGTTTAACCAGGAATAGAAGACCAGCCTTTGGAGTTCAAAGGACAGAGTTATAATGACCCGTGTACTTGATTGCTGGTGACTTCTATCAATAATTGAGAGCAAAGACTCTATAAAATCCCCAGCTGCTACAGAGATTCAAGCATCCACTGTCTTAGCTCAGAAGCTAAGATTCAAGCATCCACTGTCTTAGCTTAGCTCATTGAAAAAAAAACAGACATAAATATATGGCTCTTTGTTGGCACGATTCCGACCTTGAGAGAATGAATCTTAGTCATTTATAAGGTTAAATAGATTTATGTGTTCTGAAGCCTGTCAGAATAATGGGTGTTTCCCAGCATTTGGGAATTGCATGCTACGTGACAGGGGAATAACTTTTACAGCATACCTCCCCACCCCCTCTGCCAGGGTGGGAGGTGGGGAACGGAGACTGGCAACTTAAGAACCAGATTTATAGACTGTGTTGCTCTGTCTACATTATCTTGGGGTACTCTCCCACACCACAGGGCCCCACGGCCTCTGTCACAAACAATATCTGTTCTTTCAGAACACTGCAGTGCTTTACCTCAAGGCCGAGCGAGAGTTGTCAAATAGAAATGAAGAGCCTTTTGGCAAAAAAAGCGCTCTTAAAATGTTTACCTTCTCATACCTAATGGTTTTAGATCATATCTTATTAGCCTAGGAGACCATTATATAAAGTACAATTAAGATCTCCTTGACATTTTTCTAGGAGTTCCAATTCAGCTTCGCTAATGGCTATAACTTCACTGCTTTTTTTTTTTTAATTTAATACCATACAGCGTTGGAAATGCCGTTTACAATAATGTGGGCTATCCAGGGCGCACTTGCAGTAATTACGCAGAATGTCAACAGCCTCTCAAGCTGGGTCCTGTGTTGATTGCTGCTTATGACATTCGCATTTGGTCAACTTGTTGGAATTACACCTCTGCCTGCAGGTCCCTGACCCTCCACAACTTCAAAAAGTGTTGTCCAAACGTTTAGTTTGATCTCAACTATTGAGTTTCACATTCCCCAGATTATAGAGAGAAAGGAGAGCCAGGCCTAAGAACGGGAGAATTGTTCCCGTGGTCCATATCCCGCTCATGCTGTCAGTAGCTTTCGTTCCAGAAACATGTACTCAATGCCTATTTCAAGTGTGTATGTATGTATGTGTCAGTCACTCAGTCGTGTCCAACTCTGTGACCCCCACAGACTGTAACCTGCCAGGCTCCTCTGCCCATGGAATTCTCCAGGCAAGAATACTGGAGTGGCTAGCCATTCCTTCCTCCAGGGGATCTTCCCGACCTAGAGATCGAACCCAGGTCCCCCCCATTGCAGACGGACTCTTTCCTTCTGAGCCACCAGGGTATATTCAGCCTTGTTTTGGACACTGAGGACATACACTCTTGTGTGTGTGGGGGGGGGGGGGGGAGGTAAGAGAGCTCAGAAACCTCTTTATACCCACAAAAGATCTCCTAACAGAAAAGAAATCCCACAGGAGCTAACACTTCGAGCCATAGAGTTTTGTTTCATACCCCTTTTCCTTTACATGTTTTCCTCTTTGGGTCCATGCCATGCAGACCTCTGCTTATCAATAGGCTCTATGTGGTTCACAATTTAGTAAATAAACAGCCAGAATTTATATAGTACCCATGCTGAAAAGGACTGTTATAACCTCTTATACTTACCAATCCCTTTCATCCCCACAACAAAGCCATAAGTCATAGTATCATCTCCATTTTACAGACAAGTAAACTGAGGCACCGAGAGATTTCTTTTGTATATTTCACACAACTGGCAAGCAGAGAATATGAACTTTGAACTTTGGTTATTTGTAGTGAAAGCGCCTGATACCACTCTCCCATTCAAGGGAAGTCCTGATAAAACATCATATGGTAAATTAAACACTATAGTCCCCAGTAGATGATTAATGCATGTCATAAAAACAGGATGGCTGAAAATGAAGAGGGTCAGGATAGGAACAGAACAAAGACTTTTCTCTTAGTCATCCTGCCTTAAGCACCTATGTACCAATTCCTGTGTAAAGAGGCATGGGATGGGGTTAAACAAGAACAGCCTTATACGTGATTCATAATTTGTTTTAAAGGTACTAAATCCTGAGGTTAGCTGCTTGGTGTGCGGTGTAGTTAATCCTGTGTAAGAGTTTCACTCAAACTACCCACTTTTGTCCTACTTACAAATTCCTGAAATAAAGTATTCCAGTATTATTCCAGTGTTATTAAAGTGTTATTCCAGTATTATTAAAGTGGAAGCCTGAACAGATAAGATGTGCCACATCTAACCGCTACCAGGGCTCTGGGGAGAGAGGGGGACGACTAGCAAAGCCTCCCACAGAATCAGATTGAATCGGGCTCATTCAGGTATAGAAGGACTCCATTTTATAACTGATTTTGAAGGGGGGGGGGCATTAAATTAAAAGAGGAAGCCAGAGTGGGCCTGAATTATATCATTCTCTTAGTAGACTAAAGAGAGGCTGCACCTTTGGAAATGCCTGCCAGGAGTTTCTTCTGGGACATTCATTATTTTTCATTCCGTTCTGAATCTGGAAAGAGGCAGGTTACCTGCTCAGGTTAACATGAGATCTCAGAAAGTGCTAAATTAGATGCTGGGAAGTGTTAAACCATTGATCAAAGAGATTCCCTGCTTGTTACCCAAGAATTACCTCATTCTCAACACCAGAATTGCTGGGGTTAGATTTTCTTTTTACAGTATCGATCTTATTTTTTTACTTGCTTGACTGGTTAAAGAACAGGTTTGGTCTTGTCACTAGATTTCTTCACGGTTAAAATGTGAAAATTGTAAAACAGTTGTGCTTTTTGAATGGGCTCTTATTTAGCTCTCATTGTCTTTAAATAAAATTTATTATAGCTATTTGTGTTCTCTTAAAGCTATTTGATTACCTTTTTCTCCGACTACAAATTCATTTGAGTCTAGCTAAAATAAGCTCCAGTGTTTACTTATGACTCTCTTGGCCATTTAGGTTTTTTTTTCTTTTTGGTCACGATTTAGGAGTTATCATGCTGCAAGTTTGATTATAAAACTTCTGTACATTTTCATAATGGAGTTGGTTAGAAAGCTTAATTTTTGTCAATATATTTGAAAGTCATAGATATATAAAAAGATAAACGCTTCAAAATTTTCTTTTGCCATGTATTTATACAAAAGTTTCTTCTTACTATTTTTTATTTATTTATTTTTATTTTTATGCCAGCAGGTTGAACAGTGTCTATGCTGAACACTGAATTTTTAAAGCTTTAGTGCAACTGCTG
This sequence comes from Odocoileus virginianus, assembly GCF_023699985.2. Classification (NCBI taxonomy): domain Eukaryota; kingdom Metazoa; phylum Chordata; class Mammalia; order Artiodactyla; family Cervidae; genus Odocoileus; species Odocoileus virginianus. The sequence continues at coordinate 58,810,435 of NC_069681.1, read as the reverse complement.
AAACTTTCTATAAGCTATTATAATGTGGTTATATTTACAGTATTAAAATAATTAAAATGTAGAGTCTTATTATGGATGAAATAGAAAAAGTAAAGTATTACCTTAAAATATTCATTCAAATGAGATGAATTAACTGAAACTTGTTATTGCCTTTGACCCTTGAGTACATGATAGGGTACATAGAACAGATAAGAAAATGTAATTTCATAGCATCACTGAGATGTGCTATAATAGCATTCATGATGAGAAAATGACAAGAAAAAGGAATATTTCTCTAAACTGGTATATATAGAATGGAGGAAAAACAAGTTCCTACTGTGGAGCTGCTTCTGCTGCTGTTCACTTACTAAGTCGAGTCCGACTCCTTTTGACCTCATGGACTGTAAGCTACCAGGCTCTTCTGTCTGCAGGGTTTCCCAGACAAGAATATTGGAGTGGGCAGCCATTTCATTCTCCAGGGGATCTTCCTGACTCAGGGATCAAACCCACATCTCCTGCTTGGCAGGCAGATTCTTTACCACTGATTTACCATACTATAAAGCACAAGGAACTATACTTAATGTCCTGTGATAAACCAAAATGAAAAAGACTATGAAAAAGATATATGAGTCACTTGGCTGTACAATGGTAATTAACATTTTAATTCAACTATATTTCAATTAAAAAAATTTTTTAAAAGGTATGTTTCTCAAAAGAAAGATCTAAATTGCATGCCTAAAGTTATGCACCTGTTTCTTTTGTCAAAACTTGCTGGCCTGTACAGTTAAGATCCATGCATTTCACTATACATTAATTATTTCTCAAAAAATTATGCATTGTTTTGAAACTTATGAGAGGGTGGGTAGGATTACACTGATAAGAATTTTAGTGAAATTTTTAATTTTATTTTTAAAAATAATATACAATAATCCTGTTTTATGCCATCGTATGAATCTTAACACATGTATAGGTTCATGGAATCACTACCACAATCAGGATACAGAGCAGTTTCATCATCCCCCCAAAACTCCTTCATTTTACCCATTTGTAGTCACAATTTCCCCACATCCTTAACCCTTGTCAATAACTGATCTATTCTCTCTTCCTATAGTTTTGACTTCAGGATGTCATATAAATGGAATCATACAGTATGTAATCTCTTGAGACTTGATTTTTTCATTCAATGCAATGCCTCTGAGATTCATTCAATTTGTTCTGTGTTTCTTCTGTTCATTCCTTTTGTATTGCCATGTAGTATTCCATTGCATGGATATGTACCATTCTTCATCTTTCTTTTTTTTTTTATTTTTTTTTTTTTTATTTTTTCCATTTATTTTTATTAGTTGGAGGCTAATTACTTTACAACATTGCAGTGGTTTTTGTCATACATTGAAATGAATTAGCCATGGATTTACATGTATTCCCCATCCCGGTCCCCCCTCCCACCTCCCTCTCCACCCCATCCCTCTGGTTTTCATCTTTCGAAACCACTGAAGGACATTTGGATTGTTTAAAATTTGGGAAAATTATGAATAGGATAGTTATTAACAATTTTGTGCAGGTTTTCGTGTAACCATAAAATTTGATGTCTTTAGATGTTAATCCATGCCTATGGGTGGGATTACTATAATAGGCCACACATGTATTTAATTCTATAAGAAATTGAAAATGGCCATTCCATTTTTGTATTTCCACCACTTCCTGTTGCTCTACATCCTTGCCAGTGTTTGCTTTTTTTTTTTTTTTTTTGAACTTTGGTATTGTAATAGATATGTAGTGGCTAACTCATTGTCTTTTCATTTGTGTCCCCCTAACAGTAATGATCTTGAACATTATCAAGGACTATCAAGGGTTTGAGATGTTATCATATTTGCACATTAGCCTACCAGAGTTTCATGAATGCTGACCAAAGGCATGAGACCCTGTGTCAGAGACAAAGGATCTAATTTAGGTAAGGGCTGCAAACTTTTAGCTCTAAGAGAAAATTTCAATTATAGCTTTATGAGAATATTTAAAATTAAAACTACTTGTTTGTTATGAATGTTTCCAACTAAGACTCCTTAAGTTGTTTAGGGTATGTGGTCCTGGTGGGAATAGACACCCAAAAATTCTGCTGGATGAGCATCAGAGGTCGGACCAGAGGAATTTGCCCGGGTGAAAGAGTGCCCTTCCTAGGATTCATTGTAGCTATTGGCCCTGACAATTTTGAATCACCAGGGTGATTTCGCCTGTGCTCAGCCAGTTGTTCCTTTTCTTTGCTACGTGATGGTCATCATTTCCTTCTTTCCTGCTCAGGGTCCCTGTAGAAGTATCCTTTGATGTAGAGATGCTACTGCCACTGACCGCATCAATCATGTTGCCGATGCCTTCAGAATAATCTCTCACCAGATGCCCACACTAGAGCTGTCTGCAGTGTCTGTCCCGAAACTTTTCATGTCCACAACAAAAGTCCCCAGCAACATGTTTCATCATTGCCCACGCTGCTAGTCCTGGGTTGCCACTCGCACTCTTAACATCCCAAGCAAATTTTAGCAAATCCCTTTCCATTTATTTTGTTTTCATTGATTTTGTGTCCTTTTTATTGCCACGCAAGGCCTTTTGGTCAAGTATTCTTTAGAAACAATGTCATATATCTGAGTGGCAGGCATGGGTAGTTCTCACAGTCCCTTCTCCAGCTCCAACATCAGCCCTGTGTCCTTGATTCATCCTCTGTTACTTAGGATGAATCTTTTCATTTTTTAATTTAAGTTGCTATTTTGTCTTTTCTTTTTTTCTGGCTGTGCCATGGTGCATGTGGGTCTTAATTCCCCTACCAGGGATCAAACTCATGCCCCTTGGTTGGGAGCACCAAATCTTAACCCCTGAACCACTGAGGAAGTCCCAAGATGAGACTTTTCATAGTATCCATCTCAATCTTAAAGGGCTCTCCTCTGCTATCCTGCAGATCTGCCCAGATTTGCTGAGTCCTAAGTACACACAGCATCACTGGCTAGATATGTTTTGTGTGTTAGTTGCTCAGTCGTGTCCGACTCTTTGCAATCACATGGACTGTAGCCCACCAGACTCTTCTGTTCATGAGTTTTCCCAGGCAAGAATACTGGAGTGGGTAGCTATTTCCTTCTCCAGGGGATCTTGTCGACCCAGGTTTCAAACCCAGGTCTCCCATGTTGCAGACAGATTCTTTACCCTCTGAGCCACCAGGAAAGCTAGGTATACACATATATATTCCCAAGGTTAGTTCCACTTCACATTTCTATTAGGAAGTCAGTAAAGGGCGTCCCTGATGGCTCAGGCGGTAAGGCATCTGGAGACCTGGGTTCAATCCCTGGGTTGGGAAGATCTCTTGGAGAAGGGAATGGCATCCCACTCCAGTATTCTTGCCTTGAGAATTTCCTGGACAGAGGAGCCTGGCAGGCTACAGTCCATGGGGTCTCAAGAAGTTGGACATGACTGAGCAGCTAACTTTTCAACATTCTCAATAGACTTCCTTCCTATATTTCTGAATATTATAAAATAATATTTATTTCACATGTCCTATATAAAAGACATCATCTCATTTAATACTCTCAATCCCAGGTAGGAGGTGCTTTTGTTGTCAGATTTACAGATGAAAGAACTGGTGTCCCAAGAGGTTAAATACCCCATGATCACAGACCAAGAGTGACAAAGCTGAATTTCCATCTCCAGTTGTCTGCCTCCAAAGCCTGCAATGTGAAGCCCCACCCTCGCTCAGACCACTAGAAGGATTCATATCACAGCTACACATGAAGTCTGTAAGATCCTCGAGATTGATTTATTTTTTTTTTAAATGTTGTTTTTAAATTGGCATCATTGTGTCTAATTACTCTTCTTAGACTAGGCTCAGCTTAGTCATTCTCACATCATTTCTCAACTTATGTTCTTAGGCAGAACAAAATTTTGTTAAAGAAAATCTTGCATAAGGAAGTTCATATGGCAAAATTATATAAGATGTGTTCCTCCCAGGGTTTTATATCCAACTTGCCTCCATTTTGCTTAAATATGCTGGAAAAATGTTTTCTTAGCTGGAACAAAATCGCTCTTTAAAAAAAAAAATCAGAGACAAATCCAGACAAATTGCAAAGCATCATTTCTCTTTAGACTACAAGCAGAAACTTCAGGTCAACCAGAAATGCCTCACTCTGGAGTCCCTTTGGGGACATTATGCATTGTGGGACATGGAGGGGACTGCTGCCCCCCTTAAGCTGAACCAGGAAATGGGAAGTTCCACTGCCCACGTCTGCAAATCTTCTGTCTTGTTGTTTGGCAATCCATGTGTTAGTCATTCACTTCAAGGATTTCTTAAAGAGTATTTATTCCCAAAATAGAGATGCGGAAGTCCACCTTTACTACTGGGCAATAACTTCAGCTCCTGTTAACTTTCCCATAGGAGTAAAACTGATCAATGTCACTGTTGTTGAAATCATACAAGTGAACCAACTAGAGAGTGGAATTTCCCCCCCAGAACCCTCCCTCTTGTTTTCATGTACTTTGTAACCTGAGGAGAAGTTTCCATGAGGAAGCAAAATCTATGTTGAGGTTACTGGGTGATGTATGGAAGATCTCAAGCACAGAAGCTGCCTTTAGACTGCCAAAAGGAATAAAACTCTGTTGTGTCCACGATTGACCTGTGCAAGTAGAATGCGAAATGTTTTCCTTTGCAGAGGCGTTGGCGAGGTTCCTTTCCTCACGTGAGTATCTTACAAGACGCCCACTGTTCTCCATTCTAACATCCCCATGGTGATAGAACTACCTAAATAACGCTGCCCACGAGGGATTTTCATCCACTAGCAATGATACTCATTCATGATTGTGTGGGCAGCATTTTTTTTTTTCTTTTTGCTTTACTTGGGAAAACATTTCCTACTATATTGATGCCTGCCTAAAGCTAAGCTAAACAGAAACATGAAATGGAGAAATGAGTTAATTATCAAGTTATTCTGGTTAGTATTTAGATTATTTGAAGCAAAAGTGAGTTTTTCTTTACTTTTTCCAGAGTATTTCTTCAAAGCCATGTAACTTTGCATTTGTAGCTATATCTTCAGATATAGCTGTTGAAGCTTTTCTCCCCTATTTCTTCTTTACTCAAGGTTATTTTTTTAATCTTCTTCATTTCAATTTTATTGTGGAAATCAGTATAATCATGAAGACACTTCTGAACCATACCATTTAATAGTATTGAATCAAGAAAAATATTTTACTTGGAAGTGTTGAATTTGTCAGATGATGTTTACATTTTATTTACTTTCTAAGAGAAATACCTGAGACCTAAATTGAGACCTAACCTTGAAGGTCTTGCTTTAGGTACTGGTGCTTCACCTCTGGGGCCCACTTAGTTCCAAACCGAGGAGAAATTTATGATCATAAGCACGATCTACCTCCTGGATCCCCACATGCATCACATAATGGACTTTTTCCTTCTCCTCTGTATGAGGTGGAATTGCATTGACAGGACTTGAGGGCTGAAAGGTGAAATAAGGTGAAATATTGGATCCTTCATTTGTCTTGAATAAGCATCATATACTGGGTTCAGTCCCCTACATGGAAAAATAAAGGTTAGCTGAATGAATGAATTGTGGTGCTGGAGAAGACTCTTGAGAGTCCCTTGGACTTCAAGGAGATCAAACCAGTCAATCTTAAAGGAAATCAACCCTGAATATTCATTAGAAGGACTGATGCTAAAGCTCCAGTACTTTGGCCACCTGATGCAAAGAGCCAACTCCTTGGAAAAGACCCTGGTACTGGGAAAGATTGAAGGCAAGAGGAAAAGTGGGTGACAGAGGATGAGATGGTTAGATTGCATCACTGGCTCAATGGACATAAGTTTGAGCAAACTCTGAGAGATAGTGAAGAACAAGGAAGCCTGGCGTGCTGCAGTTCATGCGGTTGCAAGCAGTCGTGCATGACTGAGCAAATGAACAACAAAAACAAAATCATCAAATGAAACAATCATTCATTTATTTAAATGTTAATTTTTTTCATATGTTAGATTTTTCCTGTTGGCATTTTTATCCTCAGATGAATGGTCATGTCACTGAATGGAAGCTTGTCGTCCCTACTGGGAGCTAAGGGTTACAGTCACATGAGGAATAGCACCAGTTAACAGCGACTGGGTGCCCCAGGACACCTGGCTCATTGCTACATGTTTTACATGTAATCATTTCATCCATACAAACACCCCACAAAAGTCGAAGTCCTCTTTTGTAGAAGAGTTATTTGAGTCACAGTGAGGGGTTTATGTTTTAACCGCTCAGTAAATTTGGTCAATGGAGAAAGTGAAACAGAAGGCAAATGGAAGTAAGGGACTTTGAGTTACTGGTATATGGAAGTCATATTATCCTCACTGCTTGATTGAAACCAAATGAATACCTAGAGGGAGGAACTTTAACCCTCTTTTAGGCAGGAAGAAAAACCAAGGTTCTGGGGAATCAAACCATTTTCTGAATATACTTAGCTAGAAAATGAAAGTTAACAAGAGAAATCCAGAAACCCTCAGAATCTGCCTATTTAAGACAAATAAGGGATCCAGTGAGTGGCACCCCAGTGCCTGGTATGCAATTTCACCTTCTGCATAGGAAGGGAAAAGGCCCTGGGTGATGGCTGTGGGCATCTGGGAGTCGCTCCTGGTTGCTAGGGAAATAGACTCTGCTTGTGATCATAAATTTTTCCTCTGCTTAGAACTAAACCAGAAATGGAGATAAAGCATAACTGGAATTTGTATTCACTTCCTAGGGCTGCTGTAATAATACACCATAAATGGGGGTGGGGAGGGGCTTCAACAACAGAAACTTAATGTCTCACAATTGTGGAGGCTAGGAAACCAAAGTCAAGGTGTCTGCAGGGTTGGTTTCTTCTGAGGCTGTGGAGGAAAAGACTCTACAAGGCCTCTCTCCTCGGTTTGCCCATGACCATCTTCTCCTCATATCTCTCCGAATTGTCCTTTCTTTTACACGTATCTGCTTCTGTGTCCAGATATCCTCCTTTTATAAGGACATAAGGGGCTTCCCAGGTGGTACTAGTGGTAAAGAATTCTCCTGCCAATGCAGGAGACATAGAGATGTGAGTTTGATCCCTGGGTCAGGAAGATCCCCTGGATGGGGGTATGGCAACCCACTCCAGTATTCTTGCCTGGAGAATCCCATGGACAGAGGAGCTTGGAGGGCTACAGTCCATAGGGACGCAAAGATCTGTACACAACTGAAGTGACTTAAAGGAATGAAAAGAAGAGAAAGACACATAGAGAGAGTGCCTGGCTCCAAACACCATAGCATATGACACTGAATTGCTCTCTTAGCTGAGAGATACATCTCCCCAGTGCAGGAGACCCCAGGAAGGAGAGGGACATCTTGCTAGGGTTCCCTCCTCCCAAGTTTCATGTCCCACTGCTGTAGTGTTCAACAAGCTTCCACACCCTGAAGCAGCACTGAGGTGGATTTCTACTGAACTCGGAAGGGTCCTGCTGGTCTGTTGCTTAAGCTGGAAGATGTGAACTGGTTTCTCCTTCTTCTGTTCTTCAGATCCAGCCCTGTAGCCACTGGTTTCTGCACCATGCTTATCTTTGGAATAGCTATAAGCTGTGACCCTTCTCCACTTAGAACCTTGGCCTTCACTTTCTGCCTCATCAGCATGTGAGATAAATGTAATTTTGATCTCCATCTGATCTACTGATGTGGGACACCAGGCAGGATCCAGGAGATACCTTTAGTACAAATATATTCAGGTGTAGATTTATCTGGAAATATTTTCACTGGTCAAGGACTGTGTTCTCTGTAATAAGATTCTGAAAGCTCACAAGAAAAAAAGATAAAGATTTCTGAGGTCAAATTGGTGGTAAGTATCACATTGTTATCTCTGCTGATAACACACTAGCTGCTTATTCTGGGATGTGTGCTAAAATGGTGACTGGGTGAGTGAGGAACTGAGAGAAAATTGGAAAATTCTAAAATGATTAAAGGTTTTTTTTTTTTTTCACACTTCAGTGCCCACATGTGCACAAGAGAGAGTAGGAGAGTGAGAGAGATAAGAGGAAACTTTTAGAAGTATTTTTGACACACCCATGGCCTGCTCCTATTAATAGAATGCACAAAGGTGAAATTAAGTCAACAAAACCTCCTGAGAATCTTTAACACCAGAAAATCAAGGTCTGTTTTTATTCCTACACCCAAGGAGCCATAGTTATTAAAAGTTGAGGATTTCCCGTTAGTGGGAACCGAGTCAAAGATTCCCAAACTCCCCAAATTCTGACTTCTCTCATCGACCTGATAATCCTTTCTAGACATGGTGTCCTTCCTATCTGGAGATCCACCTCCCCCTGGTGATGAACAGAAAGAATAAACTTTATCTTTCATAAAATATTCATTCCTGACTCTAATGGGTAAGAACTGACCCTAGTGCGTCCCAAATGAAAAACCATGTCAGAGCACAACAACCTCAACATTCACATGAGCAATGTCCAACAACAGTCATGATTGGACTGATATCTCACAATCTCAATGTCCTTTTTTATTCATTCTCGGTGTTCCTGCTGGTATGGATTGTGCCCATTTGGCTGTTGGTTTTATAAACCTTGGGATATAAGGCCTGCTACCAGCCTTAGAAGGGATAGAAATATGTTCAGATTTAGATGGGAAGGGCTCACAGGCCAGGTGCTGAAGCCCACAGGACTCAATCTACCAGGTGTTAGAATCTATTGTGGATGAAAAATATTACCTGTCGTATCCGTAAACAAAGGAAGTTTCTCAGACATCGAACCAGCAGCCACTGCAGCTGCCCCTAACTCTGCACCCTTAGGGGATTCAGGATGGAAAAAAACAGAATACTCATCCTGCATAGTTAAGGAACATGTCAAAGGAATGATTTCAATAAGCCTAGACTCTGGCATCTTCCCATGAGTAGAAACACACTAAATGAATTCATTTGAGATGTCTGATTTTCTTTAACAGTAGTCTTCTGATGTTCTGGCCACTTGTTTTTTCTTGTAAAACCTCTCTATATCCTCTTTCCTCCCTTACTTCTCTGGAACAGTCCCTCAGAGATATCTGAGAGGCTGTCTTCCAGGCTTAAGTCCTCAGAAAATCTGCTGAATAGAACACAGTTCTCAACTTTTAAAATTGTGCATTTTTTTTTAGTCAACACCATATTACTCTCATTCTCCCATCATCACTCCCATTCTCCTGTCTATATCTGTAATTTTTTTCCTTTCTAATGATTAACTTATGTTTTAACAGTTGTGAAAACACTACTGAATTGATTCAGAAAGAGGAACATAGTCTCAACTTTTTTATCAGTAGAGTAAAAATATTTTGCTCTGTTTACCCAGTTGTCCATATTTTAACAGCTTTTAATCTAACTCATAGGATTCCTGGTGGCTCTGACTGTAAAGAATCTGCCTGCAGTGCAGGAGACCCAAGTTCAATCCCTGGGTCAGGAAGATTCCCTGGAAAAAGGAATGACAACCCACTCCAGTATTCTTGCCTAGAGAATCCCATGGACAGAGGAGCCTGGTGGGCTACAGTCCATGGGGTCACAAAGAGTCAGACATGCCTGAGCAATAACACTTTCACACTTTCAGACTCTCTGATAAGGCAAGAACATATGAGAAAGCTGTGGGATGTTCAACGTATAGCAATAAGAAACCGTGACGTAACTGGTAATATGCTAAACTGTGGTTCATGGGGTTTTTATGATGTGTTTCTGTCTTACCTGTTTATCGATCTTGTCTCCATACACACATTCTCAGGAGGTTTGGGGCTGTGATTTATTATGCATTAAAGAAACTAACCCATTGTTGGTACAAAAAGAATGTACATGCATTTTCATGTGTATATTTTATCTAGCCAATAGAAAAGAACCTGGTTTTGAACGGAATGATATTATTTACAAAGCAATCATGTATTAGATTTTCCTAAGGAGTATATTTGATAACAAGCACCACTCTAGGTCTGGGCACACAGCCCTGAAGATGCATAAAAAGAAAGTCAGTCTTGGCATAAGTTATGGTGAGCTATAAGTATTGAACAAAAGCAAAACTTACAAGTAATAACCATTCAACAAAATACAAAATGTAGGAAAATTTCACTAACTTCCCAGGCAAAAATGTAAGTCTTGAGAAAAGAATTAATATATTCTTTTGAATGTCTTTTGAGTCAGAGTCTTCTATAGAAATTGAGTATGGAGAATTCAGAATATTTACATAGTAAGACACAGATTTCTTTATATTTTGGGTCAAATAATGACCCATAATATTTATTATAACCAGGGCATTTTATCTCTCAGAGGATCAACACAAAGGTTAAAGGAATTATAACAAGTTCATATTTTAAAAATTGTAAAACTTAATAAAGTTTAAATTAATGCCATGTGAGAAGTGACAATGAATCAACATTTACATCTGCTTATATCACACTAAGGGGGCATCTAAAGGGACAGCAGAGGCAGCAGTGGAATAGGGACTTAACAGTGTGGATGTTACCATGATACCCACCTCCCTTTCCTCTATACTTTATTCCTAAACAGAGTCACCATCATATAATCGGTGAACTATCTCCATAGTTTACTAAAGGCAAGGCTGACATTGCTTACTTTTTAGGCATTGCCTTCAATAGTACATAGGAGCAAGGCACCTCTATACAACATGAGGCTGTAAGACAGAAATTTGGAGTTAGATGAACAAGAAAATATCTGTATCCAGGAATGAGACCCCCAGATAAGCCTGAAATTTCATTGCAGCACTATTTACAATAACCAAGACATGGAAGCAAGTTAAATGTCTGTTGACAGATGAATGGATAAAGAAGGTGTGAGATATATATATATATATATATATATATATATATATATATGTATATATATATATTCTATTATATATATATGATATATGTTCCATTGAATACACAGATATATATGATTTTAATATATTTTGTATATATATAAATATTCCAATGTATGTATGTGTATGTGTGTGTGTATGTATATATATATATATATATATATATATATATATAAAATGGCTATTACTCAGCCATAAAAAAGAATGAAACAATGCAATTTGCAAAAATACAATGGACCTAGAGATTATTGTACTCAGTGAAGTAAGCCAGATAAAGAAAGACAAACATCATATGATATTGCCTATATGTGGAATCTAAAAAAAAATGATACAAATGAATTTATAAACGAAACAGAAAAAGGCCCATAGATAAAGCAAACTCATGGTTGCCAAAGGTGAAAGTGTTGAGTGGGATAAGTTAGGAGTTGGGGGATTAATATGTGCACACTACCATATGCACACACATACACCGTTGCTGCTGCTACTTCAGTCGTGTCCGACTCTGTGTGACCCCATGGACTGTAGCCCACCAGGCTCCTCTGTCCATGGAATTCTCCAGGCAAGAGTACTGGAGTTGGTTGCCATGCCCTCCTCCAGGGAATCTTCTCAACCTAGGGATTGAACCCAGGTCTTCTGCATTGCAGGCAGATTCTTTACCACTGAGCCACCAGGGAAGCCCCATATATATATACTGGGACTTCCCTGGTAGCTCAGAGGGTAAAGCGTCTGCCTTCAACGCAGGAGACCTGGGTTTGATCCCTGGGTTGGGAAGATCCCCTAGAGAAGGAAATGGCAACCCACTCCAGTATTCTTGCCTGGAAAACCCCATGGATGGAGAAGCCTGGTGGGCTACAGTCCATACTACTACCATATAAAATTGATAATAAACAAGGACCTACTATATAGTGTAGGGAACTCTACTCAATATCTTATAATAATCTGTATGAGAAAAGAATCTCAAAAAGAATATGTATATATGTGTGTATGTGTGTGTACTTTTTTAGTCAGTCAGTTGTGTCTGACTGTTTGCAACCTCAAGGACAATAACCCATCAGGCTCCTCTGCCATGGAATTTTCCAGGCAAGAATACTGGAGTGAGTAGCCATTATCTTCTTCAGGGGATCTTCCCGACCCAGGGATTGAACTCAGGCCTCCTGCATTGCAGGCAGATTCTTTACTGTCTGAGCTACCAGGGAAGCTTGTGGGTGTGTATATATATGTATAACTTATGTGTATACGAATAACTTTGCTGTTCACCTAAAACTAACACACAATTATACATCAACTATACTGCAATTTTTTAAAAAAGTTAAAAAAACCAAAGAAACCAACTGGAATCTAAATTCAGCTTGTGAAACAGTCTTTGGAGAAGTTATTAAGACCACGGAGGTTCCAGAACACCATCAACAGACTCCTGTGTCACTGCCCCATGCTTGGTGACCTCCAGCAGGTTCTCAATAGCAGGATCCTGCCCTAAGCGAAGCTGTGTACATTTCTGTGATAAAATGAGTTTTCATGTCTGAGTGCACACTCACTAAAGGAAAATCAGAAATGTGTGTGACAAAGGTAAGAAAACGGTATTTAAAAACTGGAGATTTTTAAATTGGCCTGTACACTAGAAAAACATGGACCACCAAAATCAGATATCTAAGGAGATACTCATCAACCACTTGTTTTAATGCTTCTGGAGTTTATTTTAACTTGATTCCTACCTAAAGTCACTTGGGATTCACTTCAGGTGGCACTCTTTTTATATAAGCCACAGGAGATCCCAAAAGAGTAAGAGATTGGAAAGGAAATGCTGTGTATATTGAGGAATGGCCTATACAGGGAGAAGTCATCTACTCACCACCCACACCATTAATCAGAACTTCATTAAAACACTGTGTTCACTTGAAGGTCTCATCAATGAGATGTAACTTGGAAAATAGTGTAGTCAATTTTTACAAAAAAAATCCTGGTGAATAAAAACCAACTTCATAGTTCTCAACTACCATGGAAGCCTGAAAAAGAATGGAGGATATAAATTATTTTGCTGTTGCTCTGTTCATTGAAAGATAATTAAGTCAATGCAGTTTAAAAAATAATGCAAAAAGAGAAAGGCTATGCCTTAGAGAGAATATACTTGATTAATAGTTGTGAAATTTGGGGCTTTTAATAAGGGAACTTTTTCTTTAGAGGCTGTTTAAGAAAGAGCTACTCAGCTGACATTATGGATGGTTTTCATATATTTGTAATTTAGGAGAGTTGGTGGACAAGATGACCTCTTGAGTTATTTCCAACCCATATGACAAGCAAAGTTTAGAGTTATTATAAAATACCAGATGAAATACAAACATATGCAAATGTCCAGCTGGCCCTCATAAACTCATTAATACAAAGCAAAATTATGCCTTAATATTGCTAATTTATTTTAATAGGACTACTTATGGAAGATGTATTACTGTAGAGGGTTTAAATGGCCTGCTTTGCATGCATACTTACTAACCTAGGGAAAATCCAACCAGTCAATCTCAACTGATTTGTATGTTGATGCTATCATTTGAGTGGGTATGATGCAAATACATATTTGAAATCAAGAGGGTTTGCCAAAAGAAATAGAGGATGACTGAATATTCTTTGATTTAATAACAATGTGAAGATGAAAAAAAATCTGGCCTACTACAGTGTGTCTTTTTCTCAAGGCTCATCTACTCAGGCCAAATATTACCATTATCATTCACTTATTTATTTATTCATTCAATAAGCATTTATTGATGATTACTGTGAACCAAACACTATTTGCAGCACTGGAACTTTAATGGTGAACAAACCAGGCAAAAATCCCTATTTTAGACTTGTAGCTCAATTGGGAGCTGAAATACTTGTGAGAGAAGACAACCAGTCAATAATAAACTAGTAACATTATTTGAGGGTCTCATGGATTCAATGAAGGAAATAAACAAGGTGATTTGATGGAGAGCAATTGGGTGAAGGTGGAAGGAGATAGAGTCAGGGGCTGCTAGACAGCATGGTCATGGATTCCCTGGGCTAGAAATCAGGAAGGATGGATTTTTCACCCAGCTCCTGTCACCACCCAGTTGCCTGGTCTTAAACAAGGGACATCTGTGGAATGAGCACCTTGGGCTTCCGAGGTGGCACTAGAGGTAAAGAACCCTCCTGCCAATGCAGAAGACACAAGAGATGTGGTTTCTGTCCCTGGGTTGGGAAGATCTCCTGGAGGAGGGCATGGCAACCCACTCCAGTATTCTTTGCCTGGAGAATCCCATGGACAGAGAAGACTGGCAGGCTACAGTCCATAGGGTCACAAAGAGTTGGACACAACTGAAACGACTTAGCACACATGTAGAGTGAACAGGTTGGTTAGTATAAATAATCTCAGAAGTATTTTAATAGCCTAGAGAGAATGGTCCCCTTAAAAATCACCCCCCAATCCCCATCTTTAGGCCCCCCTGGAACCTGTGAATATACTGAGTAACATGCCAAAAGGGACTTTGAAAATCTGGTTAAGTTTAAGGACATCGAGATTACTCTAGATTACCAGGGTGGGTTCAATTCAATTCCCTAAGTCCTTAAAAGTAGAGAATCATTTCTTCTGGTTAAAGAAAAGGAAAATAGGAGAGAAATACAGCAGAGAGATGAAAGGGAAAGGGAAGCTGGAGAGATTCAAAGTGTGAGGAACTCCATCCGTTTCCGCTGTTGCCCGAGGAGTCTATTTGGAAAGCAGGAAAAGGAATTTGGGCCCCCTCTAGGAGCAAAGACCAGCCCTTGGCTGACAGCCACCAAGGAAATAGGGGCCTCAGCACCACAACCTCAAAAAATTGAATTTAACCCACAACCCGAAAAAGCTTGAAAGCAGATTCACCCTTGAATCTTTCAGAAGAGAATGGAATCCAGTCTTACCAGACTCTAAGCAAGGGACCCAGCTGAGATGCACTTTGAGATAATACATGGGTGTATTTTAAACTGTTAAATTTGTGGTGATTTGTTGTGACAATAAAAAACCAACACACAGCGACTAGTTCATACGGGAGTCATCCTCTAGTTCTCCCAGTCTTCCATCCCTCCCTCACACTTCCCCAGTCCCATCTCTGAACAATAATCACTACCAATTATACCTCCAAACCATGTATTGTCCCATCTTCCCATCTTCACAAAATGCAGCTTGAATGTTTCAACTAACTATGTCCAACCTGGCCCCACCACCTCTATCTTATTTTCTCTTAAAACTCAATCTGACAAAAACCACTACAATATTGTAAAGTAATTAGCCTCCAACTAATAAAAATAAATGAAAAAAAAAACCTCAATCTGTCCTCCAATTTGTAGCCAATAATTCAAAAACTATGACCATGACTTTATTTTCATAAAATCTTTCAATATTCCTACTAAACCAGGTGATGCTAGTGGTTAAGATGCCACCAGCCAGTGCAGGAAACATAAGAGATGTGGGTTTGATCCCTGGGTTGGGAAGATCCCCTGGAGAAGGGCGTGGCAACCTGCTCCAGTATTCTTGCCTGGAAAATCCCATGGATAGAGGAGCCTGGTGGGCTATAGTCCATAGAGTTGTAGAGAGTTGGACACGACTGAAGCGACTTAGCACGCACACCAACAAACCAAGAGTTTCAAGTTCAACTTCAGTGGAGTATAAAGCATCCAAGGCATGGCTCTTATCTGCTCCCTCCAGTCTCTTACCCCACTCTTTGCCTTAGTCTTTATGCACTCATGATGAAGAAGTGTGATTTCTCTTTGGTATCACCCTTACGTCCCGGCACATAGGGTATCAGTTCTAAGACCTCTCCTCTTTAGAGGTCACCGTTCTTGTGCTTCCTGGTCCTCCTCACAGCTGTCCCTGTGCTAAGGGGAGGTACTCACTCAGATGCCATGCCTCCTCCTCATGGAATGTGCTACTGAAGTTTGGTCTCCTGAATTCCCTAAACAAATAGCCCAGAGCCCTTCCAGCACCTGCATGGGTCTCTTCTCTGAATTTATGCTCCGAAGGATAGACCATGGCCTTGGGCAGGTCTGTGGTGGGCTGGTCAAGGGGCAAATGTTAACATTACTGCTGAAGAATGGGAGGTGGGCAGTGGAGCCAGGAATGGGTCAAGAAGAAGGTAGGCTGTGGGCTAAAGGCTGGATCTATTCCCAGCATCACATTTCTAGCCTGGAATTCCAATAAATTCCAATATTCCAACTTACAACCTGGCCTCCTAGGATGCTATTTGTCAAGATAAGAGAGTAAAACTTATTTTGTATAGCATTTTGTTAGCTTGATTTATAACTTCTAAATACACATAAGGTATGTTGCTGCCATTTGCACTCTTGCCCTGATACCTGCAAATGTCCAGGGTGTTTCCCCCCATAACATACCATGTCTTCATGTTGTTTCTTGCTGTGTTTCAGATTCTTCCCACTGTCTAGAAGGACCTGCCCATCATTTTTCCCCTAGCTGACTCTCACACATGGTTCAGGATTCAGGTCAGTGGTTTCTTCCTCCAGGAAGTCTTCAGTAACATTCTTGTGCTCCTTTGCAGTCAACACATGGAAATGTGAAGTTATTAAGTCTTTCTTACACTGTAAGATGAAGAACACAGCATTTTATTCTTTTTCTTGTCTCTGTACCATGGTGAGACACTGCAACGGTCTGGCATATTGGTTTAATTAAAGTTTATAGAACTGAAAAGTGAAAGCAAATGGTTCATTCAGAATACTTTCACCAAGCATTTATTAAGGAATAAAATAGCACAAAAAGAGGAAGAAAATTGGTGGAGGGGGTGGTGGTTGTGGTGGTGTAGAGAGCAGATGTGGCAAATTCTTGGCTCCAGGTCATATAATAGTAATAGCTGAGATTTTTTTGAACACTATTTGCCAGAAATTGCACTAATTGCACTAAATGCAACTGTTTGAGGTAGAAACATCACTATCTTCACTTTACAAATGAAGAAACTAAGGCAGAGAAAGGTTTGCTTAAAGGTCCAAAGCCTGTAGGTGATAGAGCCTGGAGGGGCTCTAAAGCTTAAACTTTGACCTTGACAGCCTGCCCCTTCCTGACCCACCCACTCAAGAAAGGGGAAGCAGACCCACAGTGCCTTTCTGAAAAATATAAGAAACCAGTGGTAACCCTCAGGGCATGTGCAAATGTTAGCTGAACATTAACTGCATGCACTTCAGGAACAAATATGGGAACAGCTGAAATGTGTAAATAACAATAACACTGCAAAGTAATTTGGATTAAATAAGAGAATGATAATGTACTCTGCGGAAAGGGATCTGGGGGTGTTTCCCAAAGGAAACTGGGAGGTCTTGTCAAGAGGCCCTCAGAGCAGTGGAGTTTCTGGAAGCTTCCTCAGACAGGATGTTGAGAGGGAACGTATGGGGGCTGAGTTGGTGTTCAAGTCCAAAATGAAATACCAACACAAGTTTTACATTAAAGTGTTTTTAGACACAAATTGTTCTTCACAACAGTTTTCCATTTAAAAGAGGAGTTGTCATGTTTCCTAAAATGTTATTTAAGGCCATTTTTACATGTTGACTAATTGGATTAAGTTATTTTTTAAGCTGAATTCAGAAAAGCAACTCTTTGCCATTTAGGGAAACTATACTCATGCCAAGTAAGCTGTGATGTTTATAACTGGCAAAAACCCCACAGACTCTTTTGTAACAAGAAATTTCTCTATTTTGCTGTCACTGAACTTAATGTTCATTTCTACCTCCCGTTAGGCCAAATGGGTGGACGTTTGATCTCAGTCTGTACAGTGTGGTCTCCTCCTGCTACTTTCACTTACTCTCTGCTTCCGCAGGATTAGGCTTACATATAGGGTGACTAGGGGCTTCCCTGCTGGCTCAGTCATTAAAGAATCTGCCTACAATGCAGGAGACCACCTGCAGTGCAGGAGACCCAGGATTGATCCTTGGGTCAGGAAGATCCTTTGGAAAAGGAAATAGCAACCCACTCCAGTATTCTTACTTGGAAAATCCCATGGACAGAGGATCCTGGTCCATGGGATTGCAAAGGGTCAGATACAACTTAGCGACTAAACCATCACCACCACCACAGGGTGTTGAGGTATAGGGATGGCTGGAGAGGAGACAACATCCACACTGGCATTCATGAGGCATCCTGGTCTCAATCTTGCCTCCAGTCATCAACCGTCCTTATAGGTCACTGTTGCATTCTTCCTCATTCCCAACCTCAGAGCCATATGACTGAAACCAGGCTGGAGGCCTATGGGGCTCCCAGGCATGGAGGCCTTTCTCTTCCCTATCTCTTGTAGGCAAGACTCCAGTCATTATGACCTTCCCTGAATTCCAGAATAAGCTGTTAATCAAGGCTGGACCAGTCAAGAGATCATCTGTTGTAATATTAAGGAGACCAAAGAAGATTAGGAGACAGACCACCTGCAAGGAGACTAAAAGGAGTGCTCACACCTTAATCTTGTCAGAGACTCCCACCTTTGACCCACTGTTATAAAAACCCTCATCAAGTTCTCTGGAGTTGAGACGCATAGTTTTTTGAGGCAGAAGTCCAGTGTTTCTCCCTTTTTCTAGCAAAACAATGAAGCTATTCTTTTCTCCTTCACCCAAAACTCTGTCTCCGGGATTTGATTCATCATCAGTGTACAGAGAGGCTGAGCTTTCAGTAACATGACTCTTCTACCCTTGGGTCATGTCCATCCCTCCTGGGTGAAAAGGTTCATTTCATTGGTGCTATGACAAAGAGTAGAATGAAGAGCTCAATGGGGCTGCTTGGGGCCAGCTGCCCAACACTGCTCCTGCAGCCCCACCATGAAAGCCAGAGCTGCTGGAAATTCACTCCCTCTCCAATGGCTGAGGACTCAGATCTTCTTGGGAATCCTTGGGCCTTCCAGCTGCATCCTGGGTTTCCATGCACTCTCTTCCCCTAGGTGTTTGGCTAGAGAAAAGTAGATCATGTGTTCCCTTCTCAGAAATCAACCATGTCTAAGCCATCTGGCTCAGTGGTGAAGAATCTGCCTGTTGATGCAGGAGACACAAGAGATCTTTTGCAGTTTCGGTCCTTGGGTCAGGAAGATCCCCTGGAGGAAGAAATGGCAACCCACTCCAGTGTTCTTGCCTGGGAAATCCCATGGACAGAGGAGCCTGGCAGGCTACCGTCCTTAAGGTCACAAAGAGCTGGACACGAATGATTGAGCACAAGCACAAGTTCTGTGCATCTGCTTTTTGAACTTTTCCTTGCTTATCCCAGATTTTTTTAAATTTGAAGGCAAGAAGTCCTGCTCTTCAAATCCTTATCCTATTGTTCTAGGATCTAGGTTTATGAAACCCTCAAAACAGGAACAGACCTTTTTTGACACTGATTTCTCCTCTCTGTCGACACTAAGTCAGCAAGTCCAAAAGAACATACCATATAATATCATTTATATGTGGAATCTATAAAAGTGATATTGATGAACTTATTTGCAAAGGAGAAATAGAGACAGACATAGAGAATGGACATATAATGGGGGAAGAAGAGGTGGGAAAAACTTTGAGATAGGGATTGACATATAATACACTACTATGTAAAAAATATATACTGAGAACCTACTGCATAGCACAGAGAACTCTGCTCAATGCTCTGTGGTGATCTAAATGGGAAAAAGAGGGGATGCATGTACACATATAGCTGATTCCCTATGCTGTAGAGCATAAATTAATACAACATTGTAGACCAACTATACTACAATAACAATTTATTTAAAAATTTTTCAAAAAATTAAATAAAAAGATCTCTCTGGATATATGTCCAGAAGTGGAATTGTTGAGTCACATGGTAATTCTATATCTGCGTTTTTTTCAAGAACCTCATACTGTTTTTCATAGTAGTTATACCTTATATCCAAAGAAAACAAAAACACTAATTTGAAAAGATACATGCACCCCAATGTTCAGAGCAGCAATAGTCAAGATATAGAAGCAGTTTAAGCATGTATCAACAGCTGAATAAAGATGAGATGCACATATACATAATGGAGTACTACTCAGCCATAAAATAGAATGAAATTCTGCCGTTGCAACAACATGGAAGTACCTGGATGGTATTAGGCTTAAAGAAGTCAGATAGAGAAAGATAAACAATGTTATCATTTACAAGTGAAATCTAAAAAAGAAAACAAATAACTGCATGTAACAAAATAGAAACAGACTCACAGATGTAGAAATCAAGTTAGTAGTTATCACTGCAGGGGGGAGGGACATTATAGAGGTCAAGGATTAAGAAAAACTACTGTGTATAGAAAAATAAGCTATAAGGGTATATTTTACAGAAAGGGAATGCTTCCAATATTTTATAACTTTAAATGGAATATAATTTATAAAAATATAATATTGAATCATTATGTTATATACGTGAAACTGAAACTAATATCATATTACAAATTAACTATATTTGAATAAAAATATTTTTAAAAAGTAACACATATTTAAAAAAAGAAATTTCCAACTTGCCTGGGCTAAAGAAACAGCCATGGTGTTGGGGGAGGGACACTATACTGTTGCCATTGTTTATAGAAAAGCCCCAGACCTGGAATTGGAAGATTGGGAGCTTGCCACGTGATCACAGAAAGGCCATTTCTCCTTTGAGACTTGGTTTCTTCATCCATATAATGAGAGGTGAGAGAAGACAATTTTCCATATTTCCTTTTGACTCCAGAAATTCTAACTTAATTTTTTAAAACTTTTTATCTAGTTTTGTGCCTTTAAAATTCGGTGATCACCCATTCCTGGTAAGGAAGGACACCATGATTCACACCCCACTCCCACCCCTTTGCAGCATGTAGAAGTAGGATTTCTTGTAATCAGGTTCAGAAACTATTCAGTAGAGGCTGATATCTCACCAAACAAAATGTATGTAGTGGATTTGTCTGATGTAACTTAAATGGGATGTATTCACTGGACTATATGAGAACTGGAAACTTAAATTAAAGTGGGTCAAACCTTTAAAGGGTTTCCCTGGTAGCTCAGCTGGTAAAGAATCCTCCTGCCATGAGGGAGGGTTTCATCCCTGGGTTGGGAAGACCCCCTGGAGAAGGGAAAGCCCACTCCAGTATTCTGGCTTGGAGAATCCCACGAACTTTATAGTCCATGGGGTCTCAAAGAGTTGGACATGACTGAGCGACTCTCACTTTCAACTTAAAAGTTTAATTCCCTAAAATGTGTGACCTTTAATATATATATATATATAAGCTTCTCATCACTCTTTTTAATATATTCTAATTGGTAGAAATATTTATTATTTACTTTCTATAAACTTTTTAGTTTCAGCTGGGAAAAAATTTAACAACCTCATTGAGTATCTGGCTGAGACGTGTTTTACAAAAGAATTATAGTTCTATTTTTATTGACTTGTTCTTAGAAATTATCAACTGTTTTAAACCAACTCTCTAATTTAAAAAAAATGACTTCTAGTAATCCATCAATCATGGCCAAGTGTCCATTTGAGAATGCATTTCAAAATTTAGAGAGAAAAACACCCACCATATAAATAATGGAGGAATAATGGCTGGCTTCTAGGCCACCAAGAGAAGTAGGAGTGAAATTATATTAAAAACCACATAAAGCTCTAAATCAATGCA
This sequence comes from Odocoileus virginianus, assembly GCF_023699985.2. NCBI lineage: Eukaryota > Metazoa > Chordata > Mammalia > Artiodactyla > Cervidae > Odocoileus > Odocoileus virginianus. Next base: position 58,789,018 of record NC_069681.1, on the reverse strand, counting down.
GCAGAAAGTCTCTTTATGTTGCCTGCTAGCTCCCATGTTTTTATTTCATTCTCACTACCACAGTTGGTATGTTACACATAGTACATGTGCTATAAAATACCAAGGCCATGTTTTCCGTTTTCAGGCAGTATGAAAAGAAAATTCAAATAAAAATCTAATTTTAGCATCGATGCCAATTACTCCTGTCATTTTGAGGAAGTTCTTTAACTCCATTTGCATTAAGAGTTTTAAAAAGTGACTTCTAAGGGCAGTGCCAGCCTTAAAAATTCCTTGGTTCTGTACTTTTTTTTTCCTTAGCTCTAAAATAGGAGCCATAATATTTGTACTGTTTCACTCAATAGTGAATGCAATTTTGCATCCATGTAATTATTTGCTGAATGCCTATCACCCCAGAAGATGATTAGCTTCATGATGTGAGGGAGAGTGTCTGTCTTACCCACTGATATATTTCCAGGGGTGTTCCCTTGTGTATCACAGATGCTCGCTTCATAAGACTATTGAGTGAAGCCTCAGCCTTGCATGGGTGTTTATACAGGGTATTGACAGCAAGTGAGCCACACCTCCACTCTGCTTTCTCAGAAGAAAATTTATAGAAACATGTAGCCAAGTTTTCTATCAACCGTTGATGAAACCCAAATTACTTTTCTAGATGAAAAAAACCCTAAGTTTGTGCTGCTAAAAGTAGGGCCTGTAGACTAGTCACACCAGCATCAACTAGTTAGAAATGCAAATCTTCTTTCCTGGCCCCAGACCTACTGATAGAAATTCTGGAATGGAGGCCAGAAACCTGTATCCCCACAAGACTTCTAGTAATTCTAATGCATATGAAAGTTTGGGGACAAACAATCATATTTATGTATCTTTTTTCATATTATGTGCATATCTTTATTTTCCTCAGTTTTTCTTAAAACAGCCCAAAGTTGTTATCCAGCCCTATCTTAGAAAATAATAATAATTATATCAACAACAATGATAATAGCTTATGTTCTTGAACACGTAATATGTTCCAAGTCTTGACTATAGCACGTCTCATACAAATTTATGAGGTAACAATCACTATTCTACTTTATATATATATATATATATATGTGTGTGTGTGTGTGTGTATTATATCAGAAAGTTAAGATTTTATTAGATTTTCCTATCACCACTAGTTTCAAATCTCAGGAGCCTAGTGCCAGAGCTGGGCTCTACATGACATAGAATCAATGCCAATTTCCCAGCTGAAAGGAGACCCTTATAAGTTGGATTCCAGGCAAATAATAAGGGACACTTCTGAACAAGTTCATACAGCTGACTTGACTCCACATTCAGATAAAGAGTGAAGCACCTTCCCAGGGGATGGTCATAGGATGTCTAATGTAGAGGTCAGATTTTTCCTTAGGGATGATCTTGGGATCTTTCCTCATGCAAGGGTAAAATTGTTTCCTGTGGTCCACCCTGAATATTCATTGGAAGGACTGATACTGAAATGGAAGCTCCAATACTTTGGCCACCTGATGCAAAGAGCCAACTCTTTAGAAAAGCCCCTGATGCTGGGAAAGATTGAAGGTAGGAGGAGAAGGGGACGACAGAAGAGAAGATGGTTGGATGGCATCAACAATGGACATGAGTTTGAACAGGCTCCAGGAGATGGTGAAACCTGGCATGCTGCAGTCCATGGGGTCACAAAGAGTAAGACACAACTGAGCAACTGAACAACAACATAAAAGCTTCAGGGAGTGCCAAAACTATGATGATTTTCAGTTTGGCAGAGTTGATACTGATCAGTCATTTCTAGAAATACTGAGACATGGTATCCTTTGCTTATTGAGCTTTATTTTCTCCCTCATCAACTTCAAAAGAGACCCAAGAAAATAGAAGAGAGGAATAAAATTGAGGTGGGATGTGGGAAAGGAGGGGGAGGGAAGAATATGTAAATTGAGAAGGGAGGTCTGATGATGATGCTTTATCCTTGGTGGACCTTTGATACTGGTGTAAGAAGTGGAACCCTGGATGGTCAGGAGTGGTGAGAGGGACTGGTCCTGCCTGGTCAGAAGGTCGGGGCAGAGAGAGTGATGCAGAGGTGCCAATGGCTGCCCAGTTCTGTGTGAGCCTGTAGAGACCTTGCCCATTTTACTGGCTAGATGTCCAGTGCTAAATGGCATCTGAAGAACAGGCAAGGAAGGAGCCACTGGACAGTGCTCAGAGGCAGCAGCTGATGGCATTCCCCGAGAGAAGTGTGTTCATGGAGCTGCTGCCATGGACTTCCTCAGAGAGCTCTCCTCTGGGACCTGCCTTACAAACACCATCCAGGGCAGTCTCCTGTAGGGTTCCTGCCCACAGCAGTGAGAAAGCCCAGAGGACTACCACTGACTGAGAGCCCACCATGGGAGGCATTTTGCTACTCCCTTGACAGATCCAAATCCAGTTGAGCCTCCCCAGATATCAACAGGTAGGTGGTATTTTACCCTCCTTTCTACATACAAGGACACTGAAGTTCAGAGATATTACTTAACTTGTCTAAGATCACCAGCTGGTAAGTACAGAACTCCTCAGCTTTCTCTATTTTTTTCCTATGGGACATTATCTTTTAAAATGATGGGAGAGAGAGAAGAGAGTGGGAAACAGGAAGTATTTTTTTAGGAAATACTACTACTTCCCTCAGGCTAAATAGAAAACTCATCCTGTGGGACATTGTCTCTCTCTCTCTTTTTTTTTTTTTTAAGATTTTTTTTAAAAATTTTAATTGGAGGTTAATTACCATACAATATTGTGGTGGCTTTTGCCACACATTCACATGAATCAGCCATGGGTGTACATGTGTTCCCCATCCTGACCCTCCCCTCCCACCTCCCTCCCCATCCCATCCCTCAGGGTCATCCCAGTGCACCAGCCCTGAGCACCCTGTCTCATGCATCAAACCTGGACTGGCGATCTATTTCACATGTGATAATATATATGTTTCAATGCTATTCTCTCAAATCATCCCACCCTCACTTTCTCCCACAGAGTCCAAAAGTCTGTTCTTTACATCTGTGTCTCTTTTGCTGTCTCGCATATAGGGTCATGGTTACCATCTTTCTAAATTCCATATATATGTGTTAATATACTGTATTGGTGTTTTTCTTTCTGACTTACTTCACTCTGTATAATAGGCTCCAGTTTCATCCACCTCATTAGAACTGATTCAAATGCACTCTTTTTAATAGCTGAGTAATATTCTATTGTGTATATGTACCACAGCTTTCTTATCCATTTGTCTGCCAGTGGACATCTAGGTTGTTTCTATGTCCTGGCTATTGTAAACAGTGCTGCATTGAACATTGGGGTACACGTGTCTCTTTTAATTCTGGTTTCCTCGGTGTGTATGCCCAGCAGTGGGATTGCTGGGTCGTATGGCAGTTCTATTTCCAGTTCTTTAAGGAATCTCCACACTGTTCTCCATAGTGGCTGTACTAGTTTGCATTCCCATCAACAGTGTAAGAGGGTTCCTTTTTCTCCGAGCCCTCTCCAGCATTTATTGCTTGTAGACTTCTTGATAGCAGCCATTTTGACTGGCGTGAGGTGGTACCTCATTGTGGTTTTGATTTGCATTTCTCTGATAATGAGTGATGTTGAGCATCTTTTCATGTGTTTGTTAGCCATCTGTATGTCTTCTTTGGAGAAATGTCTGTTTAGTTCTTTGGCCCATTTTTTGATTGGGTCACTTATTTTTCTGGAATTGAGCTGCAGGAGTTGCTTGTATATTTTTGAGATTAATTCTATATCAGTTGCTTCATTTGCTATTGTTTTCTCCCATTCTGAAGGCTGTCTTTTCACCTTGCTTATAGTTTCCTTCATTGTGCAAAAATTTTTAAGTTTAATTAGATCCCATTTGTTTATTTTTGCTTTTATTTCCATTATTCTGGGAGGTGGGTCATAGAGGATCTTGCTATGGTTTATGTCGGAGAGTGTTGTGCCTATGTTTTCCTTTAGGAGTTTCATAGTTTCTGGTCTTACATTTAGATCTTTAATCCATTTTGAGTTTATTTTTGTGTATGGTGTTAGAAAGTGTTCTAGTTTCACTCTTTTACAGGTGGTTGACCAGTTACCCAGCATCACTTGTTAAAGAGATGGTCTTTTCTCCATTGTATATTCTTGCCTCCTTTGTCAAAGATAAGGTGTCCATAGGTGCGTGGATTTATCTCTGGGTTTTCTATTTTGTTCCAATGATCTATGTTTCTGTCTTTGTGCCAGTACCATACTCTCTTGATGACTGTTGCTTTGTAGTATATCCTGAAGTCAGGCAGGATGATTCCTCCAGTTCCATTCTTCTTTTTCAAGATTGTCTTTGGCTATTTGAGGTTTTTTGTAATTCCATACAAATTGTGAAATAATTTGTTCATGGTTCTCTGAAAAATACCATTGATAGTTTGATAGGGATTGCAGTGAATCTATAGGTTGTTTTGAGTAGTATACTCATTTTCACTACATTGCTTCTTCTGATCATGAACATAGTATATTTCTCCATCTATTTGTGTCATCTTTGATTTCTTTCATCAGTGTTTTATAGTTTTTTATATATAAGTCTTTTGTTTTTTTTTTTAGGTAGATTTATTCCTAAGCATTTTATTCTTTTCATTGCAATGGTGAATGAAATTGTTTCCTCCATTCCTCTTTCTGTTTTCTCATTGTTACTGTATAAAAATGCAAGGGATTTCTGTGTGTTCATTTTATATCCTGCAACATTACTATATTCATTGATTAGCTCTAGTAATTTTCTGGTGGGGTCTTTAGAGTTTTCTATGTAGAGTATCATGTGCAAACAGTGAGAGTTTTATTCCTTCTTTTCCAATCTGGATTCCTTTTATTTCTTTTTCTTCTCTGACTGCTGTGGCTAAAACTTCCAAAACTATGTTGAATAGTGGTGGTGAGAGTGGGCATCCTTGTCTTGTTCCTGACTTTAGGGGAAATGCTTTCAATTTTTCACCATTGAAGATAATGTTTTCTGTGTGTTTATCATATATGGCCTTTATTATGTTGAAGTATGTTCCTTCTATACCTGCTTTCTGGGGGGTTTATATCATAAATGGATGTTGAAATTTGTCAAAGGTTTTCTCTGCATCTATTGAGATAATCATATGGTTTTTATCTTTCAATTTGTTAATATGGTGTATCATATTGATTTATTTGTGAATATTGATGAATCCTTGTATTCCTGGGATAAAGCCCACTTGGTCATGATGTATGATCTTTTTAATGTGTTGTTAGACTCTGTTTGGTAGAATTTTGTTAAGGACTTTTGTATCTATGTTCATCAGTGACATTGGCCTGTAGTTTTCTTTTTTTGTGGCATCTTTGTCTGGTTTTGGTATTAGGGTGGTGGTGGCCTCATAGAATGAGTTTGGAAGTTTACCTTCCTCTGCAATTTTCTGGAAGAGTTTGAGTAGGATAGGTGTTAGCTCTTGTCTAAATTTTTGGTAGATTTCAGCTTAAAGTCATCTGGTCCTGGGCTTTTGTTTGTTGGAAGATTTCTGATTATGGTTTTGATTTCTGTGCTTTTGATGGGTCTGTTAAGATTTTCTATTTCTTCCTGGTTCAGTTTTGGAAAGTTATACTTTTCTAAGAATTTGTCCATTTCTTCCAAGTTGTCGATTTTATTGGCATATAGTTGCTGATAGTAGTCTCTTATGATCCTTTGTATTTCTGTGTTGTCTGTTGTGATTTCTCCATTTTCATTTCTAATTTTGTTGATTTGATTCTTCTCCCTTTTTTTCTTGATGATACTGGCTAATGGTTTGTCTATTTTATTTATCTTCTCAAAGAACAATCTTTTACCTTTGTTGATTTTGGCTATGGTCTCCTTTGTTTCTTTTGCATTTATTTCTGCCCTAATTTTTATTATTTCTTTCCTTCTACTAACCCTGGAGTGCTTCATTTCTTCTTTTTCTAGTTGCTTTAGGGGACATTGTCTCTTAAAATGATGGGAGAGAGAGAGAGAGAGTGGGAAGCAGGAAGTATTTTTTAGGAAATACTACTACTTCCCTCAAGCTAATTAGGAAATTCTTCCTTGAAATTAGACCTCTCCAGTTATTTGAGTTATTGCTCTTTCAAGTGATCTTTTCAGCACTTGATTAAGTGCATGGTTGGAAATAATCCAAAAGTAGCCTATAGGGACATCCCTGGAGGTTCAGTGGTTAAGACTCCATGCTTCCAATGCAGGGGGCATGAGTTCAATCACTGGTCAGGGAATTAAGATCCCACATAATGTGCAGCATGGCCTAAAAAAAAATTAGCCTATAAATTTAAACTATATATATATATGTATATATAGTTTATAGGCTAATTTTATATACATATATAAATAATATATATATATATAAAACAATATATATAACATAATTTTACATTTAAATATGTATGAATATCACATATATTTTTTCACTTGTTTATAAAACTGATAAGTGCATCAGTTCAGGGCTGAAAATGAGATTGAGCTAAAAATTTTTCTTTACCTTTCCTAGTCACATATTGATACCACCATGGGCCCCCTGAAGACTAGATTCAGTTACTGTAAAGAGTCTTCAAGGGTGTCTCATGTGGGCTCACTATTAAGTCTTCTTATCTACCATGTGGTATCCAGTGTTTCTTCTTTTCTGCTCCCAGTGATGTCAGCTACAGGTCCTCTCAGCACTACAAGCAGACTTGCTTGAGTTGAGTTCACAATTCTCACAGCTACCTGTGCCCCATGTGGCGTTCTCAGAACTGTCAGTGCTGCTGGCAACAATTCCTCTGCCATGGATCGGGTTGACCATTGCCAGGAAGCCTGGATAGGCTTCCCAGGAGGCTCAGAAGTAAAAAATCCACCTGCAATGCAGGAGCCGCATGTTCTATCCCTGCGTTAGGAAGATCCCATGGAGGAGGAAATGGCAACTCACTCCACTATTCTTGCCTGGAGTGTCTCATGGACAGAGGAGCCTGGTGGGCCACAGTACATAGAGTCAAAAAGAATTGAACATGACTGAAGTGATTTAACACACATGCACGAAGTGACTTAGCACAAGTACAGGGATCCTGGACATGCCTGTGTTTGGCCACCAGGAGCAGTTTTAGAAGACCAAGCTCATGGCTAACATTTGTCTCAGGAGCACCTCATGCTTCCATCAAAGGAGACATTATTCTTGCATGGATTTTTCCACCAGCTTGCCACATCTGACCAGACATGTCTAAGATCAATAAAGTATGCTGAGTAAGTTCAGACTGGAACACACCTGCGCGCGCGCGCACACACACACACACACACCACATTTCATATATAAGTGGTTTGGTATTGTTGGAAAGCTTTAAGAAAAAATCAAGGTGATATAAAATATGAGGTAGTACAACTGTATTTTCCAATCACACAATTATGCTAACTTATCCTCAACACTGAGAGACTTGGCCAAGGTTTAGGACAATGAAGAAATGCTATTAGAATAAGACAAATAAAATACATAGCAAGAAAATGTTCAAAGGATATGTACTTTCACTCCTCCTCTCACAATGGGAATGAAACATGTTGTTTCTATAAAATATAAAAATGTGATACCCATGTCTTTGTTTACTGTTATTAGATACTATGATCAAAGTGTCCTAGAATATCCAAATACCCAGTGGGCCAAGCCAGCCTTGACTATAGGCTCCCTAATACTTATGATTTCAATGACAAATAAACTATGAAAGGTCCAGTATTCCACATTGATACACTGAGTCTTGGGTTGTGAATGCCATTTCTGAATTCTGATGAGCTGGACAGAGCCATATAGAAGTCTCCATTTCCCTAAACTAATAAAACATAAATATTATGCTAAGTAAAAGAAGCCAGATACAAAAGGCCACATATGTATAATTCCATTTATATGAAATGTCCAAAATAGGCAAATTCAAAGGTACATAAACTAGATGAGTGATTACCATGGGCTGAGGGAAGGAAAATTAGAAAGTGACTGCTGGCAAGCAAGAGGTTTCATTATGAGGGTGATGCAAATGTTCTAGAATTACATGGTGATGATGGTTCTTCAACATAGTAAATATACTAAAACCACTGCATTGTACACTTTCAAATGATGAATTTTATGTTATGTGAATTATTCTGGATAAAATTTAAAAAATAAAAAGTTTTGTTTTAAAGCAGTCTACTAAGTCTATTTTGTTTGCTTTACTCTGACCCCCATTCTGAAGCCAAACTCAGCTTTATCACTATAGTGGAAGGAAAAGCTAGAATTATGTTTTTCTGCCAGTAACAGAGAAAACTAAAATCAGAAAGAAAATAAACACCAACAATGAAAAGAAAGTGGAAGGACTTCCCTGGTGGTACAGTGGCTAAGATGCTCAATGTAGGGAGTTCGATCCCTTGTCAGGGAACTAGATCCCACGGACTAAGATTGAAGATACCACATGTTGCAACTAAGACCCAGTGCAGCTAAACAAATATTTTTTAACAAGTGAAATTAAAAAAGAGTTTTTTTACTTCTAGTGTTCACAAACAAGTTGGCCTGAGCCAGGCAGGAGCAGAAGTCTTTGGTTACCAAGTTTGAAGAAGAGGAAACATGAAAGGAGAGCCAGAATGAAAGCAAGAGCCCAAGATCCTGCATTCTCCCACAAGGAAGCAGCTTGGCCTGCAGCAGCAAGAAACAAACAGAAGATGAGGGTATTTCTGGTGATGCTTGTCCCCTGGAAGATATCTTCCACTCAGCGCTTTGGGAGCAGATAGACCCAAATCATAATTGTTCTTCTTTAGGGGAGAAATGTGGTGTTGAGAGTTCCTTGGACTTCAAGGAGATCAAACCAATCAATCATAAAGGAAATCAACCCTGAATATTCACTGAAAGGACTAATGCTGAAGTTGAAGCTCCAATATTTTGGCCACCTGATGCGAAGAGCCAACTCATTGGAAAAGACCCTGATGCTGGAAAAGATTGAAGGTAGGAAGAGAAGGGGATGACAGAGGATGAGATGATTGGATGGCATCATCAATTCAATGGACATGAGTTTGAGCATGCTCTGGGAGATGGTGAAGGACAGAGAAGTCTGGCATCCTGCAGTCCATGGGGTCACAAAGAGTCAGACATGACTGAGCGACTAAACAGCAACAAGGGGAAGATTGGGCTTCCTTGCTGGTGCTAGTGGTAAAGAACTCACCTGCCAATGTGGGAAATGTAAGAGACACAGGTTCAAACCCTGGTTGGGAAGATTCCCTGAAGAAGGAAATGGCAATCCACTCCATTATTCTTGTCTGGGAAATCCTGTGGATGGAGGAGCCTGCTGGGCTAAAGTCCATAGGGTTCCAAAGAGTTGCATACCACTGAAGCAATTTAGCACACAGGGAAGGATTAAAGGAAGATGGTAGAGATCACCCCCCCTTTCTCAGGTGTCAAAATGCTAACTGTAGGTAAAATGAAACAACTGACAGTAAAAAAGAAAAGAGATAAAGAAATTGAGATACAAACAAGACTCACCTCAGTATTTTCTCTCATCTTCTAATCTTTTTCAGAATTCAAGTGCCTGCCACACTGGCCTCCTCATATTGGGAAGTGTGTCTGAACAATCCAAGAAAGTTTCATGTTTTGGGTAAAAGTGTAGATCCTAAGGGAACCTGAGAGAATTCAGTTTAAACAACATATAAAATATGTAACAAATCTCCACCCACTAAATAAAATCTTCCCACGTGGGAGGAAAATGTGGAAGTGGAAGTCAAAGGAGAAATTAGATGCTGGTTGGTCTCTGAAAAGGACCCTAGGCTTCACTCCTTCCCCTTTTGAGAAATATTAAGGTGGTGATAGCAGAGTCTTCTGAATGGATTTTGAAAACTTAGAGAAGAAACCTGTTTTCCATTGCATAAACTTACTTCAAAAGAAGTCCTAGGCCTCTCCTGAAGAAATAGCTTCCTCCTATGTCTAAGCAGTGTAGGAGAGCAAAATTTTCTACCCCAAAATGTGTTTCTTTGGGTTGTTAAGATCCAAGACTCAGGGAAAACCTTCAACCTTCCTCCCTAACTGCCTAAAAGAATTTAGATGGAAGGCCTGTTCCCTGATTAGAGCTCTCAGCAGAGACATCTGCAAAGAATATGGGGTAGGTATGGTAAGCATGGGCCTATAGATCACAGCCCATTCTGTGTCCCACTGTCCTTGCATGGCCCACTAAATATTTGTTTATCAAACCTTTTCATCTTCCCAGGTGGCTCAGTGGTAAAGAACTGGCCTGCCAATGCAGGAGATGCAGAAGATAAGGGTTCAAGCCCAGAGTCAGGAAGATCCCCTGGAGGAGAAAATGGCAACCCACTCCAGTATTCTTGCATGCAGAGTCCCATGGACAGAGAAGCCTGGCGGGCTGTAGTCCACAAGGATGCAAAAAGCCAGATGCGACTTAGCGACTGAGCATGCACACACATCAAACCTTTGCTTTTCCATATCCACATGAATTTCATTCCCCCCCTGTGAAGTCCCAAACCACTACCCCAACATCATCTTTGGTCTTTAGCTGGAAATTGGATTTGGGAGCTTTGGTCATTTTAGTGAGTTACTCATTTTTCTGGGTCTCCCCCATGTACATGTGTTATAATTTTTTTTTTTTCTTCTTCTGTTAATCTGTCTATATCAACTTAATTCTTAGACCACCAGAAGAACCTAGAAAAGTAGAGGGAAATTTTTTCATCCCTGGTAGTAGTTAGGGTCTTAGCTTCATTGGGCCCCGCACCTGAATATGGCTTCAATGAAGTAGGTTGATTTCTGGAGCTGCACAAATGTGCTCACAGAGCAAGCGGAAGAAGTCAAACCGGATGGAGAGGGACCTGTGTAGATGGAAAGTAGAGGACCAGAGGCCAAATGCCATCTCAGAGAGGCCAGCCTTCCACAGATGCTCAGTGCTCAATCATCTCACTCACGCACACTACTCAATTGCTTCAGCCGAGTTCGACCCTTTGGGACCCCATGGACTATATAGCCTGCCAGGCTCCTCTATCTATGGGATTTTACTGGCAAGGATACTGAAGAGGGTTGCCATGCCCTTCGCTAGTGGATCTTTCTGACCCAGGGATTGAACTCATGTCTCCTGTGTTTCCTGCATTGCAGGCAGATTCTTTACTGCTGAGCCACCTGGGAAGCCCATCCTACCTCTAACCACCTCTTAGTCTTTATTGAAAATCCTTTTCTACTCTCTCTGGAAAGCCCAGGGCTCAGCCTTACCTTCTCTTCCCTTTCTATTTGCAGATCTATAGTTAATTCTGAGTACTCATCCATTTCTATGGCTCAGATATCACCATATCAGAAAGCCCTGTCTTGACTAACCTATGTGAAATAATAGCACCCGTCTAGGATTTCCAGTTATCTTACACCCCATTGCAAGGGGCGCAGGTTTGATCCCTCATCAGGGAATTCCACATACCATGTGGTTTGCCCCCAAAAAAGAATGAATCACAAAACATGCAAAACAGCTTTTACTGCACTCAGAGTAAAAGCCAAAAGATCTTTTAAATGACCCCCAAGAAATAGCCTCCAGACAGCCCTGCTTGCTTGTCTCTAGTGCTTTCACGCTCCTGCTTCCTGTCCTAGAGTCTAACCATTTTGTTGGTCTAAGAATTCACACTGAAGCCCCTAGTTTGTCTTCTCTTCCAGGAGTTATCTCCCTGCTGGATCCTCAAACTTACTCTATCATGGACTCTCTGTCATTGAATTAAAGACCCCCACACTAAGTTCTCTAAGTCTCAGCTGTCACCCAGGGCTCCACTTTTCCTTCCCAACTATATTATTCTACAGCACATTCATCACCACTGAAGGTCTCCAACGAGGCAGGATTTTTGGCAGCTGTGTCCACTTTGTGTCTTTGATGGCCATGGAGTGGACACCTGATACTGAACAAATGTGAATTCAACGTAGCAAATGCCTCTTAGAGCCATTCTATCTTCTCATTCCCACTGTTCTGCCTGGGTCAACTCATCTCCATAGCTCTTCAGGACTCTTGCCATGACTTTAAATGATCTTAAGTGGTCTTCCCACTTCCAGTCTCTGTTTGCTTGAATCCATTTTTCACTTTTATCTAATTTTATACTGATACCACAGTTATCTTCCTGTTATACACATCTGAAATGTCACTTGCCTCATCACAGAACTTCAAAAGCCTCCACTGCCCACAGTCAAATTGTATTTCTTACTTTGGGGTTCACAGTCCTTTATCACTTTGCCCCTTATTCCCTTAACAAAAAATTCCCCCAGTAATATCCTGTTCCAGTCACATCAGACTGCTCACTAGTCTTTGCAAATATCATACATGATCACATTTGTTGTATTCTCTACCCATTGAATTGTTCAGTGCAAAGTCACTCCTCAAAGGACTTTTATGGGACAGTATTTGAAGAAAAAGAAAACAAAAGGAAAACTACAAAGAAGTCTACTGATCTTAGGAGAAATGAGAACTAACCCATCTATGGAGCCAGGATTGGGGGGAAAAACATGGAAAAGAATAGGAAACAGGCTAAGAACATGTTGGCTACAATAGTACTAATACTGAATGAATGTTTGTTGGCTGGAAAATTTTGTTTTATTTGGGATTATAATAATTACCTATTTTTCCACCTTGTTTCAAAAGGCTTAAAATTTTAATAATACATGGAGTGTCTTAAATGGAACATATTCTGGGCCAGTTACTAGGCTAAGGTGTTTTGCATTAATTTAACACTCTCAGCATTATATGGAAGGTGATAAAATGAGGTTTAAATTATTTGCTCAACATAAGAGCTAATAATGGGAAAATCCATTTTTGGACCCATAAAATCTAAATACATGTTTCATGATCTTTTTATCACATCACATGACACCCTTGAAATCTGGAGGCATGTTCCAGGTAGATTCTTTTTCTGTTTCTACCACAGTTGCTTTTCTTCCCTTTCTTCTCTGGCAAAGCCATCATCTCCATGTCTTCCAGAGTAGCATACATAAATAGTACAATAATATATTATATCACAAAGTATAGAGCAACAAACCAGACAGCTACTATTTTATTACACAAACAGTTACACTGAAATTTATCCTAAAAGGAGAAACTTTCTTGTCTTTACTGGGGTTGGCTTCAGTGGGTTGCCTTCAGTGGGTTGCCTTCAGTTGTCCTCTTTTAGCAGGGTAAAATAATAGCTCTTCTGCATTAAATTCTTAATACCTAAAGTTTAAAGCAGAAATGCTGACATGTATACCCAGTGGCATAATTTGCTTAGGGGACAAGCTATAGTGAAGCTAAGTGAATAAGCTTTGAAGTCAGAGTGCCTGGGTTCAAATTCCAGCTATGCTATGAACCTGCTATGAGACCAAGAGCAATTTCCTGAATTACTTCTAAGTCTCGGTTTCCCCATTTACAAATTAGGGCCAATAACATTGCTTATCTGAGATTCAGAAATGTCTGACTATGCTTCTTGAACTGATATTATTGTTCCAAGGAATCTATAGAAATAAAAAACAGCCCACAATACTCCTTCACAATAAAGGAAGGAGTCAGGTGGACAAGATTTAGTCACTGATTGGGGCATGCTGAAAACGAGTTAGTTACAAACTTGGATTCATCTTCTGATTCAATGTTCTCACAACCCCCCTAGAGCCAATCGAGCTGTGACTGCTGGGAAGGGAAGGCAGGCTGTGTGGAGAATCTATAAGTGTGTTCTCAAATCACTATGAGACACTGAGCACAAGCAGTGTTCATAGTCCACTAACCAAGAGTAGAATTGTGAAAAGAAAAGAATGGTCTTCTTCCAGCAGTGTCACAGGATACTATATAGCTTTATGCCCAAAAGACCGTCAGCAAGTAGATTAAACGCCCATGAGGAGAGCCGCATCTGGTAGGTCTAGGATACCCAATGAGGGGAAATGAGACTGATATATAAACACATCTTAAGTAGGAAGAAACTAAGAAAAAGTAGACACTCTCTGGGGGACTCCTAGGATGCACTCTCAGGACTTTACAGGGAGTTGGAGATCCTCAAATAGCAGGGACATGAATGGTGAAGGATTATTGTGTTAGAGCCATGGAAACTTAGTCTAAGGAACTCTGAAACAATTACCATAGGAAAGCCTAAGCTGGCCCGGGTGGTTGTAGATTGCAAAAAATGGCCATAAATTCTTTCCATCCATTTGCAATAGGACTCTGAAGCTCTCCCATGAAAGGTGGAGCTTAGAGCTATCCTGGTGGCTCCGTGGTAAAGAATCTACCTGCCATTGCAGAAGACACTGGTTGCATCCCTGGCCCAGAAGATCCAACATGCCATGGAGCAACTGAGCTGGTACACCACAACTATTGAGCCTGTGCTCTAGAGCCCAGCAACTGCAACTATTGCGCCCGCATGCTGCAGCTGCTGAAGCCACTTGCTCTGGAGCCTGTGCCACAGTCAGAAGTCCTCGCATTGCAACTGGAGAGCAGCCCCTTCTTGCTGTCCCTAGACAAAAGCCCAGACAAAGCAATGAAGATCCAAAACAGCCAAAAATAAATGAGTAAATACATAAAATCATATTTTTAAAAGGTGGAGTTCAGTTTCTCTGTTCGAGTCTAGAGTTGGTCATGATACTTACTTTGGCCACTGTCACATCAGCAAACATGATGAAGGGAACTAAAAAGTATTTTCAGTGCAAGTAGCCCTGTTACACTGTTCCTGAGACTCCTACAGCCTAGGCTAGCTCAGTTACCTTCTTTGTCCCTGCCAATGGCCAACAGGCAGCTGAAAGTGTGAGTGAGGCCACTGGCTTCCAACTGACCACAAAGTGTGATGGACTCTAGCTAATATCAAATGGAGCAAAAATGAGCTGTCCCAACTGAAGTCATTCTAGCTGACACATTGAGTTGTGAGATAAAAAAGGGTTGTTTTAAACCACTAAATTTGGTGTTGGTTTATAGTCAAGGTCAAGGTTATACTGATTGACATTCACAGATCCATCCACTCATTCATCCACTTACTGGGCCATCCATCTACTTATTTCTTATTCACTTTTTCCCCAAAAGAAACATAATTATTTACAGAAAAGGACTAACTATTCAATAACATTAATATGATAGAAGTATTAGAAGATAGTAAAAGCATATATGTCAATCATAAAGTCTAACAGGATTTCTGTTGCTTATTGTTACTTTGAACTCTAAACTTCCTGTAATCTAAACCGAAAATTAAAATATGTGAGTAACACAAAGAAAGGTAAACCACAAATTTCCAGTTATATGATAAGACTTTGTATGTTTCCTAATGTTTATGGCTTTGCGAGTTAGATGTTGCTATTCTCATTTTAGGGATAAGGAACTTAAAGATTTGTGATATTTCTCTACTCAGTTAATATGTAGAGACCTAAGATTTAAACTGAGGACCATCTGAATCTAAAATACACACCCTTTCCAACTCAAGACACAAGACATTTTCTAACGCTTTGTATAGGGGACAATGGAAAGTGAACATGAAAGTGTTAGTCGATGAGGTGTGTCCGACTCTTTGTGACCCCATGGACTGTATCCCACTAGGCTCCTCTGTACATGGAACTCTCCAGGCAAGAATACTGGATTGGATAGGCCATTCTCTGTCCAAAAGATCTTCCTGACCCAGGGATCAAACCCAGATCTCTTGCATTGCCGGTAGACTTTTTATTGTCTGTGGAAGATACTCTAAATCTCTTAAGTATCTCTCTTCTTCATAATATTAACTACCATCTTAGTTCAAGATCTCATCATTTCCTACATATACTGTTGGGTTCACTTTGTAACCAGTTTCTCTCAATCTAGTCTTATCTGATCCTACCTATCTTCTACAGTTTTGTAGGACCAACTTTTCTAAAACTCAGGTATGACTGTGCCAGGATCCTAAATAAAGCTTCTGAGTGGCTCTTCATTATCTTAAAGATCACAGTCCTCTGTCAACATGTGGAGTCTCATTTGCCACCCTCACCCCTAGGCTTCTTCCATTTTCTTTCTTTTCTTAATTGGAGGATAATTGCTTTACAATGTTGTGGTGGTCTCTGCTGTACATCAACATGAACCAGTTCTAATTATATACATGAGACTCTTGAGAGTCCCTTGGACTGCAAGGAGATCAAACCAGTCTATCCTAAAGGAAATCAACCCTGAATATTCATTGGAAGAAATAATGCTGCAGCTCCAACCTTTTGGCCACCTGATGCAAAGAGCTGACTCATTGAAAAAGACCCTGATGCTGGGAAAGATTGAGGGCAAGAGGAGAAGGGGGCAATAGAGGATAAGATGGTTGGATGACATCACTGACAATGCACATGAGTCTGAGCAAATTCCAGAAGACAGTGAAGGACAGGGAAACCTGCAGTTCATGGAGTCTCAAAGAGTCAGACACCACTTAGTGACTGAACAATATCCCCTCTCTCTTGAGCCTCCTTCCTCCTTTCCACCCCTCTTAGGTCATCTCAGAGTGCCAGGCTGGGTTCCTTGGGTTATATAGCAGCGGCACTAGTTGTCTATTTTACACATGATAATGTGTATATGTAAATGCTACTTTCTCAATTCACTTACCAAACCTGAAGCAGTCACCAATCAATTTATTCATGCTCGGCATTCCCAATTCTTTTTATTACTTCTCACTGCTCCCTTCCCACTCAAGTCTTTCCAGTTAATACTGCTTCTTCAAAATAGTGCAAACATTTCTGCGATTCCTAGACTGAATTTGTACCTTTATTAAAACTCATACTATTGGCTCAGTCGGTAAAAAATTTGCCTGCAAAGTAGGAGACCGGGGTTTGATGCCCAGGTTGGGAAAATCCCCTGGAAAAGGAAATGGCAATCCACTCCAGTATCCCTGCCTGGATAACTCCATGGACAGAGGGGCTTGGCAAGCTATAGACTATGGGCTCTCAAAGAATTGGACACTACTGAGTGACTAATATCACTTTCATATACCATATCATATTTTCTTATTTATCAGGTTGTCCCTCGCACATAGCCCAGTGTCTGGCACATAGATTCATTCAGTAAATATTTGTTGAGAAAAAGAATAATTGCCTTCAACAACTGTATTCCCCAAAATACAGAAGCTATTTTGCATAGCTGATTTGAAGAATAACCTCCAATTCCTCTGTAAACTCTGGGCTGAATTACATTAAATAAGAAAGTGACCTTATTGATTCAACTATGTTGCCTTTCAAGAGCAAATGCAAAAAGGATACACTTTTGAAGGAAGGAGGGAAAGGAAGAAGAAAGGATTTCTGAATTAGAATCTTTCAGCTTTGGTCTCTTGGACCTGCTTCTCCAGAACCCATCACATCACCTTAGCTCCTTCATGAGCATCATGCCCTCACATGCTGCAAACCTACCTCTCCCGTTAACCGTTCCCTTAGGGTCCCCAAGGTCACACTTCCCATTCAAGGCCACTAGTGCAGCATCAGAAGCCATTCCCTCTACTGAGGCACCACAGAGAATTGTGGGAGAAAAACAGAGACCCCTGGGACAGACAGGTAATTTGGGGAGAGAATGGAGCACTGTGGGAGAGAACAGAGCATTTTGAGGGAGAATGGAGAATTCTGAGAGAGAAAAGAGAAACACGGGAGAACAGGGAGGGCTGTGGGAGAGCATAGAAGATTGTGGGGGAAGAGAGAGGAGTGTAGGTGCACACAAAGCATTGTGGGAGAAAGAAATGTGGATGAGAACAGAAAATTGGGGGAGAGGGAATTACTGAAAAGAAGACGTGTGGGGAGAGATAATTCACAGCTGCTCGTCTACCAGCCGTTCCCACAGGGTCCACCACACAGACACTTCTGGCCACCCTCTCAAGTCTGTCTGAGTCAAGCCCCTCCACCAAAACCTCACCACCTTTGCTCCTTCATGATCCTCCCGCTCCTACCCACTCCTGCTAGGACCACACACAGTTGGAGTTGAGACATGAAATTATGGGAAAAAATAGAGGCTTTACAGAGAGAGAGAATTTGGGGAGAGAACAGAGATTTGTGGGAGAGAACAAAGAATTGTGGATAAGAACAAAGAATAATAGAAGAAGGGAGGTTTTGAGGAGAGACAAGGAATTGTGCTAGATACAGATAAGTGAACTGTAATATTTCACTTGGTCTATACGGTAGGAGCCATATCCCCTCAATTATGGCTATGCCTACCCCTACATTCCCTCTGGACCGTGCTCCCTCCTGCTCTTAAATCCACTCCTCTGGCCACTGCCAGTCATGCCCCGGATGTTCATTCATGGCTATGTCCAAATTCCTTCTCCCCTATGTATCATGCTTCTCCTTTCCAGGTCAATCTTCTGTACTCTACCTGGATCCTAGTACAACCTCCCAGACAAAGTTGTTCTTGTTCCTTCCAGGATGCTCCCTACCTCCTTGTCCTCTTGTTGTGGCCAGGCTGTGTCCTCTGAATTCAGCTGTGGCCATACCCAGACCCTTGGGCCTTACTCGTAATCATGCTCCCTCTAACCCACCGCAACCATTCCACAAGGCCACACCTCTGCTTATTGGGTCTACTCCGTTCTAATCTTGTCTCCTCCCTCACCCACCATCCCTTTCCTCCCAAGGCCACTCTCCTTGTTAGCCCCTGTGTTAGTCCATGGTCTCGCCTCTCCCACCATAACAATACTATGTTCACTCAGCCTCGTAGTGCTCCTCTCAATCAGCATGCCCCTTCCCTAGTCTCTACCAAACTCCTCCTGTAGGTAGAGGAGCCTCCAGTTTTCTTTAGAAACCCACTCAAATCGGAACTTAGGTCCACTGGCATTCATAGAGTTAGTTGAGGCCTGTGGACCCATGATCCTTGCCTAAAAGATGACTTTCTTCAGATTTCTCCCAGTTTCAAATACTGCCACTTGATTAATGATTTATCAGTCAGTGGGGACAATGGTGGATGAGTTATGGGCTGTATTTTAGTCAGCAATACTTCATATCCATGAAAATCATGTTCCTTCCAGGCAAGTTTCATGCTCCCTAACCCAGTCTGTTTTCATTCCAGCTCTGTAGTGGACCTTAAAGGCTTCCCTGGTGGCTCAGCTGGTAAAGAACCTGCCTGCAATGTAGGAGACCCCAGTTCAATTCCTGGGTTGGGAAGATCCCCTGAAGAAGGAATAGGCTACTCACTCCAGTATTCTTGGGCTTCCCTGGTGACTTAGATGGTAAAGAAGCCACCAGCAATGCAGGAGACCTGGGTTCCATCCCTAGGTTGGGAAGATCCCCTGGAGGAGGGCATGGCAACCCACTCCAGTATTCTTGCCTGGAGAACCCCCATAGACAGAGGAGCCTGGTAGGACCCAGTCCTTGGGGTCACAAAGAGTCAGACATGACTGAGCGACTAAGCACAGCACAGTGGACCTTACATGCTAGGCAGATGCATGGAGTAAGCATTCTCCTCTCCTGAGTCTCCTCCAGATGACTTTTCCTAGGCTCTTAGTGCCCTGTTGTAGTCTAGGGCCTGTCAAGATAATACACACTTAACCAATCTGGTTGCAGACTGAGCTCTGAGAATACTCTGATATCCTTGCTCCTTTCATTTTCAACTCTGGTTTTACAAGAAAACTATGAAGAGGTTATGACTAGCTTTCTACCCTGTTCTAAAATCTCTAAAAAATACTTAAGAATAAACTTTACCAAGAAGGTGAGAAAATCTGTGCCTTTCAGAAGGAGAAAACTATATAGGTGAATATTATAGATGAAAACTATAAAACATTGATGAAAGAAATTTAAAATGACACAAAATTGGAAAAATATCCCATACTGGAAAAATTAATATAGTTAAAATGTCCACTATCCAAAGTATTTTACAGATTGCATGCAATTATTATCAAATGTTTAACTGCACTCTTTTTTACAAAAATAGAAAAACAAATCCAAAATTCATACAAACTGCAAAAAAAGTACTGAATAGCAAGGAAATTTTGAGCAAGAAGAACAAAGTTGGAAACCTCACATCTCCTGATTTCAAAATATGTTACAAAATTACAGGAATCAAGACAATATGGTGCTAGGATAAAAACAGACATATAAACCAAGGGAACAGAATAGAGAGCCTGAGAATGAACCCAGTTATTTATGGTTAACTTATCTTTGACAAAGATGCCAAGAATACAATGAGGAAAGAATAATCTCTTCAGTAACTGCTGCTGGAAAAACTAGATGCTCACATGCAAAAGAATGGAATTGGAACTTGATCTTATATATACAATAATTAACTTGAAATGGATTAAAGGCTTAAATATAAGAATTAACTGTAAAACTCCTAGAAGAAAACATAGGAAAAATCTTTTCTCAACATTAGTGTTGGCAATATTTCTTGGATATGACACCAGAAGCACAGACAGCAAAAGCAAAAATAGACAAATGGGATTATATTAAACCAAAATACTTCTGGAGAGCAAAGAAAATAAAAAAACTGAAAAGACAACTCCAAGAATGGGAGAAAATATTTGCAAACCATATATCTGGTAACAAGTTAATATCCAAAAATATAAGAAACTCCTACTAAATAGCAAAAAACAAACAAACCAAAAAAACCCTCAAATAACCCAATTAAAAAATAGGCCAAGGGCCTGAATAGACACTCCTCAAAAGAAGACATACAAGTGGCCAACAGGTATATGAAAATGTGTTGGACATCACTAATTATCAGAAAAATTAAAATCAAATCCACAATAAGATATCATTGCAATGTATGCTAGGATAGTTTTTTGTTTTTTTCAAAAAAGATAAACAGAGTGGGTGAAGATGTGAAGAAAAGGGAATACTCTACACTATTGGTGGAACATAAATTGGTTCAACCACTATGGAATACAGTAAGAAAATTCCTCAAAAAGTTAAAAACAGAACTATCATGTGATCTAGCAATCCCACATCTGGGTACTTATCCAAATGAATTGAAATCAGTATCTCAAAAGGATATCTGCATTTCCATGTTCATTGCAGCATTAATCCCAATAACCAAGGCATGGAGGCAGCCTAAAGGTCCATCTACTGAAGAATGGATATATACATAAAATGGAATGTTATTCAGCCTTTAAAAAGAAAGAAATTTTGTCACTTGTATCAGCATGAATGAACATGAAGGGCATCATGATAAGTAAAGTTAGCCAGACACAGAACAAATACTACATGATCCCACTCATTTGAGAAATCTAGAATAGTCAAACATAAAAGCAAAGAGTAGAATGATTATTGCTAGGGACTAGAGGGAGAGAGAAATGAGAAAAGGATAAAACATTTCAGTTATGCAATATTAATAAGTCCTAGAAATCATTCTACAGCACAGTGACTGTAGTTAACAGTATTGTATTATATACCTAAAATTTTTGCTATGAGGGCAGATCTTAAGTGTTATTACATAAACAAATAAATAGGATGGGAAGATACTTTTGGAGGTAATGGATATGTATATGGCATTAACTGTGGTGATATTTTCATGAGCATATGTGAGTGATAGTTACTCAGTCTTGTCTGATTCTTTGCAACCCCATGGACTGTAGCCTGCTAGGCTCCTCTATCCATGGACTTCTCCAGGCAAGATTACTGATGTGGATTGCCATTTCCTTCTCCAGGGGATCTTCCCAACCCAGGGATCCTGCATTGCAGGAGAGTCTTTACCATCTGAGCCACCAAGGGAAGCCTACTATTAAGAGACATTTCTAAGTATAAAGACAGGTCAACTTAAAAAGTATCAGCAGATACATGCTTGACTTTATCTTATAATCTATCGACAATACATTAGAAAATGTAATGAATCCATACACCTTTTCCAAAGGAATACCCAAGACAGAAGTAGCAATAAAGTTATAAATGACAGTCATCAATCAGATGAAATAATTTAGATGAAGCTTTTCTCTCTCAAAGAGATGGGGACTGGGCAAGTGGTCAGGAAAGAAATACAATGTGCTTTTAGCCTTGTATGAAAGATAATGTTCAGTTCCACGCTGATGTACATAGTTCTGTTTTTGCCAAATAAATCCTCTACTTCAAATTACTGTCCAAATGCTTTAATAAAACTCTGCTTCTGACCTTTGCTTTGGAATCTGTTACTTTTGCTGCCACCTCCTGATCGCAGTCCTCTGAAGCTTCTACTTCTTTCCCGCTGTCCCCCGACACCTCAGTTGCCCTCGCGCTGTCCCCTGAAGCCTCAGTTGCCTTCCCGCTGTCCTTGGAAGTTGGGATATCCTTCCCTTGGACCTTCTGGCTCTGGTTGTGGCCACAGAAAGCTGCCAGTGCCGTGAATCATACCACTTTCCTGTACTTCTGTTATTGATGCAGTAGGTATATCGAAGCAAACACCCTGCTTTCCTTTGAGAAAGACCATTCCCTTCACTTTGGAATCAGTATCTCCACCCAGCTGCTCTTTTAATTCTTTCCAAGCATGACTAATGTTTGGCATTTCAACTGAGCACCGCAAGAGCATGAGCATATACTTCTCTCCAGATTCACCAAGCTGTATACATTAAATATGTTCAGCTTTTCATATGTCAATCATATCTCAATAAAATGGTTTAAAGAAAAAAAAAGAGCTTCACCAAGGATCATAATTGTCATTGAGAAGAGTATTTGCTCAGAATTCTGCAGTAAAATGAGTTTGATTCATGCCCTCAAACTTCTTTCCTCACCTTTTTCCTTTGATTTCATAAGAGAGAAATGAAACACAAAAGTGAGTAGAATGAGAAAACTGTTGCTTTGGATGTGATCAAATAGTATTATGTTTAACGTTGCTCTCCTGGAATGTTGTACTTTTTTAAAGAAAATATTATTAAATAGGTAACAAAACATTCCGAAGGGCAAACATTAACTTGAACCAGTTCAATCACATAATATCAATACCTGTATACAATTCAAACTTGTAATGGCATTGCAACCTCACTGCCTGATATTCTTTGTACCCTCAGTTTTAAACACTCTTATGTCTCCTTCAGAGAAGGCAATGGCACCCCACTCCAGTACTCTTGCCTGGAAAATCCCATGGATGGAGGAGCCTGGTAGCCTGCAGTCCATGGGGTCGCGAAGAGTCGGACACGACTGAGCGACTTCATTTTCACTTTTCATTTTCATACATTGGAGAAGGAAATGGCAACGCACTCCAGTGTTCTTGCCTGGAGAATCCCAGGGACAGTGGAGCCTGGTGGGCTGCCGTCTATGGGGTCGCACAGAGTTGGACACGACTGAAGCGACTTAGCAGCATGCCTTCTTTGGGTTTCAGAAAACAGTCCTCTATTGTAGTTTAGTGACTATACTTGTTTTGCTTTCTTGTATGAATCACATAGACAAAAGAGTATATAGTGCACATAAATGTATGGTTTAGTCACTAAGTCATGTCTGACTTTTATGACCCCATGGACTGTAGCCTGCCAGGCTCCTCTGTAGAATTCTCCAGCCACTGGAATGAGATGCCATTTACTTCTCCAAGGGATCTCCCTGACCCAGGAATTGAACCCAGGTCTCCTGCATTGCAGGCAGATTCTTTACTGATTGAGCTATGAGGGAAGTGCTCTATATAAATGTATATATTTATTTAAATCCTAATACAAACAATGTAAAAAAAAAATCTTCGGACATATCTTCCTGAGGAAAGAGCATCTTCCCGTATCTACTCAGTTGCTCATTTATTCGAAATTGTGTTTATCAAATACTATGTGTTCCAGTGACAAATAAGAGAAGCCTTAAGAGCTTACAGTCTGATGTTGCTCCAATCTGAGTTTGATAAAAAAAAATGACTAGAAAGTTAAAGGTGTGGTCAGGGGTTGATAGGTGAAAAAGAACTTGGTAATCATAGATCTTCTGGATTCAATTAATAGGAATATCTAGGGATAGCGAACATAGGAAGCCACTTTCATAGTAGTTACTACAGTCTTTTACACAATACATTCTCAATCAGTCTTCACTGAATCTGAAGAAGGAGGGGAGGGGAGCAGGGAAGGGGAGAAAAGGAAGACACTTTCATCTCTGATGAAGAAACATCAGTTGCGAGGTCTGTCACAAGTGTATTAGTACCTAAAACTCTAAATATTGAAAGTAAATTGCTTTTTAAAATAAATCAGAGTGGATTCAAGAGTATCACTATTATGATATTTCTTTCAATCATTTGCTTTTTTAACCATGAAGAGAAAGGGATGTAGTTACAGACTAGGCATGAAAACTGAACTGGATACAGTCTTGGGAGAGTATCATTAAGGCAAGCTTCATCTCATCAAGTGCATGAAGATCAAAAAAGTCTGAGAATTCTGTTTTAGGTTATCTTCTCTACCATTTCTCTCACTTGGACATTTGACAGGACTATGCAGATGACAATTCAAAGTTGTCAATTGACTCTCTAAAAACTTGTATTTCACAGAGGCTGGACCCCAATGCTCTGGAAACTAGAAGACCAGTGAAAAGTTAATATTCTACCTTCAAGTCGAGAAGTTCGATGGGCACTCCCTTAGTGTATTACTTTTCTATGGAAACCCTATAAACAGTGCCTAAAACAAGACACAATTTTTACCTCACAGTATTGGAAAGTCAAGAGTCAGGGAACGGCTTAGCTGGGTCGTTGCTCAGGGTCTCGCGGGACTGAAGTCAAGGTTATCAGCTGGGACTCTGGTCTTATCTGAGGCTTAGGGTCCTCTGTCAAGCTCACTGGTTGCTGGCAGAATTAGTTTCTTGTGGGTCTGAGACTGAAGCATTCAGAGCACCTCCCCCACTACCCCCCCCCCCCCCACACCGTTCCCTCTCACATAGCCTTCTCCATATCATGCCAGTTTGTTTCTTCAAGACCAATAGGAGAATCTCTGTGACTTCTTTTAAGGACTCACCTGGTGAAGTCAGGCCCAGGATAATCTCCCCAATTTAAAGTCAGCTGATTAGGGACTATAATTATATCTACAAAATTCCTTCACAGCAATACCTAGATTATCTTTTGGCTGAATAACTGGAATAATATGTACATACTTAGAGTCAGGAATCTTGGGGGTTATCTTAGAATCTGCCTTCCACACTTGAAATGGAAAATATTTCCCTATTTAAATATCTGTTGTTACTAATGTTGCTGCTGAGATTCTTGAGGATCCAAGAACTGTCTTTCACAATTTTCATTATGGGGAAAAAAATTACCTTCACAAAACTTGTGCAAAGAACAGTTGCCTCTTCTCAGCTACTTGGATATACTTCAAATTGAAGGAATTTTTTTAAAAAATAGATTTTCTATGACAGTTAAACCGTGGGAAGTCATGTGGGAATATAAGACTAGTTAGTTGCAAGAAGTGTAGATCATGAAAGAGACTCCACAAGAAGAGGTCAAGGTACCATTAATTAAGAAAAGATTGTGTTGAATAGCCAGTCACCTGGATTAAATTAAGTCCATTTCCTTGGATACAAGGCGGCTGGACTCTGACAACCAGTCTGTTCTAGAATCCCTCTGTGCCTTTTTAGTAACCCACAGAAAATTTGGTATTCAATACTTTGAGTCCATAAATCCATTAAAAAAATAAGAATGCACATTACTTTCTGGGAGGTCTGTTTGTTTTAATGAGCAAAGAATAAAATAATTATCTCACACAATGCTGCAGGTGTAGATTGTAAGAGCAACTTCAATAGCTGTGTGTGCAATTGATAATAGGTCTCCAGTGAAAGAACATTTTTAGATCTCCATTTTCTCATAGTTTCTTTTCTTGTAAAATAGTTAATGCCAAAATTAGTTCAATTGCTCTTTTTGGAAGCCTTCAAAAATTGCAGTCACATTATTGGTTCTTTTGTTTAATACATTCTATCCATATGGTGCTGGCTCGCCTATTCAGAGAGCTCAAACCTTTGTGTATGCCCTTGGGAAAAGATGTGTGGCCTCAATTTCTAATCAGGAAGTACAGTTTCTCAACTTAAGTCTGCCTCTGACTTACAGTCAATTGATTTGGTTCAATATTTAGATGCCAATAAAACTGAAAGTATCACTAGTGTTCCAAAAATAAATTTATTTTCATCCACAAGTAATTGTGAAGTCCTTGTATTAGGAATTATGAAGTCTAGTTGAATAGCATCATTCAAAGATCTGTCTCTGATGTCATGAGCCACATGCAGAAATGGAGTCCTCTGTAAATGATTGTCCTGGTGACAGTTTACAAAATGTCAACTTTAAATGCTCAAGTTAAAAAAAAAAAACAACTTGGCTCTGGACTTGAAAAAAATTAGAAACAGAAGGTTAACTCTAAAAATGAAAACAATTCTATTGTATTAAACAAGTAAACACTGAAAAACAATAAAAAGTATTTAAAGCACTTTTGAGTTTTAGAAATACAGTAACTAACTGCCTTGCTGCCTAACTTTCCACCACTCTGCAGATGATTTACATTACTTCATTGAGGAGATAGACTATCCCGGAAAGAATTCCTTCAAGTTTACATCCCAAAGTGTCACTGCATACTTACCTGCAGGCATTTCATAAATGGTTGTTGGGAGAGGAAAGGTTGGATGAGCGCAGATATTCCTTCTTGACTCCATCAGTTTGTCAAGTAGAAGAGACTCTCTCCTGGTGCTGAACTAAGCCTTCTGAAGACCAAGTCATCCACCTGTGTTTTGGCTCCACCCTTCAAAGAAATTCTTGGGTCCTTCCTCATCAAGGACCTACCTGGCTGAATCAGTCAATCCTTCTCTTATACACCTTCTGTCTCTCCTGGCTCTTTCAATTATGGAGTGCAAGCCCATACTGCTTGCCATTATGACAGGCCAATAAATCAAGATACAAGTTGTTGGGGCAAGCATTAGTGACTTTATTCAGAAAGCCAACAGACCAAGAAGAAGATAGGCTAGTGTCCCAAAGAACCATCTTACCCGAGGTAGAATTTAGGCTTTTTTTATACTAAAAGTGGAGAAGGTGTTGCTGGTTGTTGTAAACTTCTTGGTGCAGGAATCCTTTCTTCTTGCAGCAGTCCACACAGGCCTGGTTATCATATTCCTGTAAACCTCCAACAGAACAAATGTTATTCTCTGTTCTGCAACTTTTTATCTCTATATGAGTGGAAAACTGTTATACTTTTTAAGATCAGAGCCTCAAGAATGGGCTATCATGTATATTTCAGGCTAGAGGCAACATTCTTATACAAAAGGAGCAGAGCCAGCATGACTAAGCACAGGGAACGGAGCACAAGGATCAGAGCTAAAGGAATGAATCAGTATGGAGTCAGTTTTGTTCTCTGTTACATTTCCACTTTCCCATTAACAAGTAAACATGTTTCAGATCTCTTTTTTTTTTTTTTCTGGTGTGTGTGCCTCTGTAAACATATATACACATTTTTTACATTTACAAACACATATATCACTATTTAGACATTCCCTTGTTGATAACCATTTGTTACCAAATTTTTGCTCTTAGATACATTTTCCTGTCTCCTTGCTCACAGCTGTAACCACTTCTCTGGGGCCATGGTCCTCTGGGGTCATATCCGACTTATTAAGATAAAATCTCCAAGGCTATTTCTTAAAAGCCTTGCAGGTAATCCTAATGAGCTGCTTTTAGTTGAGAACTACAGTTCTAGAAAGAGAAGTAGAAAATCTGGGTACACAATTATTCCCCAATGCAACTCTACCTATTTTCTAGCCTATCAGTATTGTAAGATTTTTTTTTCTGCTTGCTTGCTACCATGTGACATTTTCAGACTTTTTCATTTTTCCCAATCCAAGTATGAACTGTATTTCAAATTATTTTTCTTTTGATTTAATTTTTAATTACGCGCAAGCTCGATCGTCTTTTGCAAATTTTTCCATTCTGGTTCTTTTTTTCTGTAAATTACCTGTTCATATCTCTTGTCTATTTTTCTGTTGGTGATTTGCCTTTTTGTTATTGATTTATATGCTCCATGTGATCATCTTTTTTCTATGTATGCAAACTATCTCCTCCAAGTGCATTGCCAATTTTTTTAAATTTGTGATTTCTTGTGTTGATACTGCCTAATTCAATTTCCAGCTTTACGGTTGTTAAGTTGTTCTTCTTTTATATAACTGGAGTTGACTATTCTTAGGCTTTTCCTTTTTCATGTAGATTTCACTGTCCTTTTTTAAAGTCCATTATCACTTTCTTCAGAATTAATGTCCAGAAAAGAGTGCATGTGTTCTAATCCTAGCTGCCAGGGGCATGGATCTGCTCAGCTTTGGAAGTGGAAGATGAGCTCCATTCCTCACCAGGACTTTTGAAATCAGGAACTCCAAAAATAGCAAGGGGAGTTTAGATGCCGAGCAGTTCAAAAACATGAAAATTCCCTTCTGGCTTCTAAAATTTTACTAAAGACGGTTGCATGGTGTAGCTGTATGTTAGTCACTCAGTTATCTCTGACTCTTCATGACCACATGGGCTGTAGCCCGCCAGACTCCTCTGTCCATGGAATTCTAAAGGCAAGAATACTGGAGTGGGAGAAAAGACAATCTATTTAACAAGTGGTGCTGGGAAAACTGGTCAACCACGTGTAAAAGAATGAAACTAGAACACCTCTCACACCATAAAAGAAAATAAACTCAAAATAGATTAAAGATCTAAATGTAAGGCCAGAAACTATAAAGTTCTTAGAGGAAAACATAAAACACTCTCTGACAAAAACCACAGCAGGATCCTCTATGACCTGCCTCCTGGAGTAATGGAAATAAAAACAAAAATAAACAAATGGGACCTAATTAAACTTAAAAGCTTTTGCACAACAAAGGAAACAAAAAGCAAGGTGAAAAGGCAGCCTTCAGAATGGGAGAAAATAATAGCAAACCAAACAAAACAACTGACACAGAATTAATCTCCAAAATATACAAGCAGCTCATGTAGCTCAATACCAGAAAAACGAATAACCTAATCAAAAAGTGGGCCAAAGAACGAAACAGACATTTCTCCAAAGAAGACATCATACAGATGTCTAATAAACGCAAAAAGAGATGCTCAACATCACTCATTGCTAGAGAAATGCAAATCAAAACCACAATGAGGTTTTGATTTGCATTTCTCTAATAATAATAAAAACTACTCTCAAGAGTCGGTGTGAGCCTACTCCTAAACACACCTGCAATAAGTGTTGTTGCTGTTCGGTCACTAAGTCATGTCCAACTCTTTGCGACCCCATGAACTTCAGCACGCCAAGTTTCCCTGTCCTTCACTATCTCCCAGAGTTTGCTCACTCGTGTCCATTAAATCTGTAATGCCACCCAACTATCTCATCCTATGTTGCCCCCTTCTCTTGCCCTCAATCTTTCCCAGCATCAGGATTTAGTCTAATGAGTTAGCTTTTCCCATCAGGTGGCCAAAGTATTGGCACTTCAGCTTCAGCATCAGTCATTCCAATGAATATTCAGGGTTGATTTCCTTCAGGATTGACTGGTTTGATCTCCTTGCTGTCCAAGGGACTTTCAAGAGTCTTCTCCAGCACCACAATTCAAGAGCATCAATTCTTTGGCACTCACAATAAGTTTAATGACTGCCGTTAAGTTCAATTTCTCCTTCACAGTAACAAAGAAAAAAATTCCAAATTCCCTTTTAGTTAACAGCCCTTGACGGATGATTGTCATGGAAGGACTATCTATACCCACTAACTCCGCCAACTCAAATCATTCGTTCCTCTCTCTGCTCCAAGTCTATCCATTCCAATATATATTATTTAATTAGGCTGTGGCAGCTTAATTCCCTTGACACTTTCCTGTATTTCTGGAACATTGTTCTACTATGAACTTTAGTGTCCACCATGAACAGTAGTGTCTGCAGCACCACATTCTTCCATGGTCTGTCTGATAATCAACCTGATCTTTCTCGGTCTCATTTATAAACATTCTTTTTTCTGTCCTCCCCTCGAGTGCCAGGATTCATCTATTCCCCCATGACTCTATCTTTGCCTCTTTTCATATGCTACACCAATATCTGTAAAATAGATATTCTTGATTCTACATCTTCAGCTCTTCCCTTTCCATTGAGATCCAAACTTATATAAGTAGTTCAAACCACTTTTGGACAATTTTACCTGGAAGTTTCCTTGCCATTTCAAATGATAGGCCTTAAACTAAACCTATGACTTTCCACCCATCTTGCTCATTGCTCTAACCTCCTCCCTCTTCCACCATTACAAGCCAAAACCTTCTCCTCTTTATATGTTCCTTGTCAAAACCAGAAACATGTAAGTGGCTTCTGAGTCCTCTCCTTCCCTAATCTATATCAAATTGCTTGCCCAGTTTCCTAGACCTTTCCGTTTGCCATGCCATGACCTAAGATGAAGCCACCATTAACTTTTGATGAATGCAACATCTTCTGCATGGACTTTCTTAGACCACCACAAGTTATTTACCCCCAAAATCTAGTGTTCTTGTTCAATGACATATCTGATGTTACAGCCTGTCTATTTAAAAATTTTCAGTGATTCCTGAAAGTCCTCAGAAAAAAAAAGATTAAGACATTCATAGTATGTATTGATTCCCTCCATTCTCAATCCTATCCTTCTATGCAGCAAAATAATTTTAGGAATTGACACTTGCTTCAGAGGCAGAACTCACTTAGTCTAGCCAATCATGATGATCCTACACCCCTAGCCAATGATTGATTTTAGAACCAAGGACTGAGACAACTGATGCTGGACATTCCACTGATGATAATTATTGATGGAGCTGTGGGTATGATGACTAGATTGAGCCAAACTAAGACTGAAGTGAGGAAGTTTTATTCTACCAATAGGAGCATTCTCTCTTTTCCCATATTGAGGTAAACAATAAAAGACTATAGCCTTGATTTCTCTTGGTTGATATCTTAACAAAATGAAGATGATGTCCTGGAAGGCAATGGAAACTGATGGAAGAAACCAACCAACTGTGAACATACCATGACTTAATTTTTTAAAACTGTGTTGAAATCACCTTAAGCATTATAAAGCTCTTCATGATCTAGTCCTTAATTGTCTTTCCAGCTTCACCTCATCTTATCTGTTTTCTTACACTCAATATGTCATCTGATGACCAGCAGTACTGGTACAACCAGAGAATTGGCTCAAAATAGGGAACTTCAGGCCCTACCCTAGACCTACTGAATCAGAATTTGCAATTTAATAATTTTGCTAAGTGACTATGTGCACATTAGAGTTTAAGAAGCACTGCCTTTGACCAGTGATTCTCAAAGTATGGCTCCCAGACCAGCAGCATCAGGATTAGTATCCCCTGGGAACCTACAGTGCTGTGCTGTGCTTAGTCACTCAGTTGTGTCCAACTCTTTGCAACCCTATGGACTGTATCCCACCCAGCTCCTCTGTCCCTGGGGATTCTCTCCAGGCAAGAATACTGGAGTGGGTTGCCATGCCCTCCTCCAGAGGATCTTCCCAACCCAGGGATCGATCCGAGGTCTCCCTCATTGCGGGTGGATTCTTTACCATGAGCCACCAGGGAAGCCCAGGAACCTATTAGGAATACCAATGCTCAAGCCCCCAGACCTACTGAATCAGAAACTGTAGGGGTGGTATTCCCAGAAATACATGTTTTAATGACTCAGTCACCTCCCCTCAATACTATGCATAGGATTTATATTTTTAGGCGATGTTGATACTATCTGTCTCTAGACCACTCTTTGGGACTATTGGTCTACTGGGACTATTCTAAGGGGCTTCCCAGGTGGCACTAGTGGTAAAGAACCTGCCTGCCAATGCAGCAGACATAAGAGACCCAGGTTCAGTCCCCTGGGCTGGGAGGATCCATTGAAGAAGGACATAGCAACCCACTCCAGTATTTTTGCCTGGAGAATCCCATGGATAGAGGAGCCTGGTGGGCTACAGCCCATTGGGTTGCAAAGAGTCGGACACAAATGAAGTGGCTTAGCATGCACACATGCAGGTATTGCCTCTTGCCAGAAGTTCTCCCTGATGGCCAAATTTGGATTAAGTGCCCAGACGATATACTCAAGTGATAGCCAAAGCAATTCTCAAACTGTAGTGCACTTTTTTCTTCTGACCTAATCTTCTTCATGGAATTAACAACAATTGTGAGTGCAGTGTCAGCTACAGACACTGTTTTACTCCTGGGTCTAATGTGACCTCACACAAAAATGGGTGCTCAATAATCATTTGTTAAATAATATGCATTATGGCAGGAATTGTGTCTTCTGTATTACTTCCCTTGATGATGGTCATAGCTTCTCAAAAAAATATTTATAGAAGTTTTATAATTACTTCTTAAGGGAATTCTTTCCATTTACAAGTTCTCAAATAAAACTAGAAAGTGCTCTAGATGTAGAAAAATTAGGGGAAAATAAAATTAGGAAGACTTGGTTGACGTCATCCATTTACTGCTGAATAAGGATTAGACATTGCTTAAGATTTTTTCACTAGGGCTGGGATGTGGATTCTGACAAAGACTGGATTATTATGATGATTATACACAGCAATAGTGTGATTAAGAGCTGGGTTGGGGGCAGAAAATTCCAGATTGGCCACTTACTCATGATGTGTCTCTGGCAGCTTCTCAACTTCTTTAAGTTTTATAGTCCTTACCTCTAAGATGGGTAATGTTTGCCTCACAGGAGTATGGAAGGCTTAAATGAGATAACACCTTTCAGACACATAGCACGATACCTGGTACATAATAAGTTCTCAACGAGTGCACGCTAAGAGCAAAGGGGGCATTTCTAAATTCCATAGACTTGTGGGTAGAGTTTGGTGCCATCTTGGCTGACAAAACTATTTTTCAAATATAAGCTTGGTCTCCTTCGAATCTTTGCATTTTATATTGAACTGTTGATTATCCAGGAGCAAAACCAGAAACTGTTTCCACATCTACCCTGCCATCCTCACAAACCTTTGCTCTCATAGATATTAGTTTCACTTCTTTCTCCAGAACAATAGCTACATTATGAAGAGAGGAAAACTTCCCAAACACGGCCTGAAGGAACAGAAGGATGGGAAGGCTTACTTGTGGGTGACTGGCCCACAGGCAACAGATTATGATTCTCAAAGAGATGAAAACTTCCCAAACACGGCCTGAAGGAACAGAAGGATGGGAAGGCTTGCTTGTGCGTGACTGGCCCACAGGCAACAGATTATGATTCTCAAAGTCCCAGAGATGCAGACCTTCACAGTAGACACCAGCCTATGTAGGAGGATGGGATCACAATGTCCCTGGAAGGTGAGCCATAGAGCCCACAGTTGTACAATATAGCCCTTTGTATGCTGAATGTTGAACCAGAGCACACTGAGACAAGAAATGTTTATGTATAGGCATCAATAAAGTGAAAGCATAAG
Organism: Odocoileus virginianus; assembly: GCF_023699985.2. Lineage (NCBI taxonomy): Eukaryota > Metazoa > Chordata > Mammalia > Artiodactyla > Cervidae > Odocoileus > Odocoileus virginianus. Next base: position 58,755,876 of record NC_069681.1, on the reverse strand, counting down.
CTCTATGGACAGAATTGGGCTGGTCAAGGGCAGCTAATTCCTGCAAATACCTTGTTACTCATTGAATGTAAATGATCTACTTCTGCATTTTATCATGTTTACACAGTGATATTTTGTGGGAGCTGCTTCCAGGTTTATGTGTATCTTTAATCTGGGAAAGTCCAGGGCTTATTCACTCTAATGTTGAATAAAAGGTCACTGGTAAAAATCAGGAACCAATCTAAAACAAGAGAGGCATGGCAAGTTTTGCCAAGTGTGTACATATCAACTTATTTCAATATTTTCTTAAAAATCCATTGTCCCGAAACAAGGCATGGCTTCTCATATTGCAAATAAAAAGTCGGACATTTCAATGAAGGCAAGCAACAGCACGGACAAAAACGAAACCTCAAATGATGCCCTCTGTTTCCATCAGAGTCACAAAGACATACTTTTATGTGGATGTAGTGGGTAAAAGAGAATCAGTACAGTCAGGTGAAAAATCAGCAGAGCTCTGCACTTCAGATATTGTATTTTCTTTACATGATCTAGCATCCTAAGAATTTGTGACTGTGTGTTAAACCCATTTTACAGATAAAGATTCTGAAAACCAGCAGGCCTGATGTATCTGCCTAAGATACTCATGGCTAGTAAGTCACAGGGCTGGTCCCCAAGGCTGGGGTTATTCAGCCTAGTCAAATCTTGAGCTTTCCTCTCTAATATGATTCTTTCCATTTTGTTTCTTCAGAAAAAAATGTGGGTACGTATGTATGTGTGTATTTTCATTCTTCATTGTACAACTCAGTACTTTTTTTTTTTTTAAATACAGAGAAGAGATCTTTAGGGGTATTAGATTTTGTAAAGTGAATAAAGGTGTGTTGACATATTTGAAAATTTTTTTCTACAGCTCTACAGCATGAAAATTTGCTCCACTGAATTTCAGCTTATTTAGATTATCACACTAAACATTCTGTGAAATGACAGATAATAAAACCGTGTTTCCCAAATGATAGACACTGAATGATTTAGGAAGTTAAAATGACACTGAATGAATGATCCATAAATTCATAAATACAACTCTACTCTTAAATATAAGAATATATATATATATAATCTGAAATCTGTTTTGTGATGCACCATTTCTTTTTACAATGACTTTTTATTGGAGTATACTTGTTTTGGCCTTCCCAGGTAACACAGTGGTAAGACTCCACCTGCCGATGCAAGAGACACAGTTGATCCCTGGGTCAGCAAGATCCTCTGGAGAAGGAAATAGCAACCCACAACTAGTATTCTCGCCTGAAAAATTCAGACAGAGGAGCCTGGTGGGTTACTGTCCATGGGGTTACAAAGAGTAGGACATAACTGAGTGACTGAGCACATGGTTGCCTTACAACATTGTATTAATTTCTTGCTGTACAGAAAAGTGAATCAGTCATAGGTTCATGTATCTACTCTTTCTTCAATTTCCTTCCTCTTTAGGTCACCATAGAGCATTGAGAAGAGTTCCCTTTGTTATACATAGCACTTAGTGTTAGTTGCTTAGTCATGTCTGACTCTTTGCAACCCCATGGACTGTAGCCTGCCAGGCTCCTATGGGATTCTCCAGTCAAGAATTCTGGTGTGGGTTGCCATTTTCTTCTCCAGGGGATCTTTCCAACCCAGGGGTTGAACCTGGGTCTCCCTCATTGCAGGCAGCTTTTTTACCATTTGAGCCCCAGTAGTGTATATATGTCAATCCCAATGTCCCTATCCATTCCACCCTGCCTCCCCTTGGTAACCATGAATTTGTTCTCTACATAGGTGACTCTGTTTCTGTTTTGTAAATAAGTTTATTTCTATCATTTTTCTAGATTCCACATATAAACAATATTGTACAATGTATGTTTTTCAGACTTAACTTCACTCTATGACAGTCTCTAGGTCTATACACATCCCTGCAAATGGCACTGTTTTGTTCCTTTTAATGACTGAGTATTATTCCAGTGGATGCATGTACCACATCTTCTTTATCCAGTCCTCTGTCAATGGACATTTAGGTTGCTTCCATGTCCTGGCCAGTAGCAATGAACATAGGGGTGCATGCATTCTTTCAAATTACGGTTTTCTCTGGATACGTGCCTAGCAGTGGGATTACTGAGCCATATAATAGCTCTATTTTTAGTTTCTTAAGGAACCTCCATACTGATCTCCATACTGGCTGTACAAATTTGCATTCCAACCAACAGTGTAGGAGGGTTCCCTTTTCTCCAGACCCTGTCCAGCATTGATTGTTTGCAGAAATTTTTAATGGTGGCCATTCTGATCAGTGTAAGGCGATACAACATTTCTAATGTAAATATTGCAAGATATCAGTAAATTTTAAAAATAATCCTTTTGCTACTTTGACCATTTCTCAACCACTCCCTGAAGGACATTCAATTCTCTGAGAAAAAAGAACAGAATATACAGGAAAAAAGTACAATTCTCCCAACTCATGCTTTTGCATTTCTAGTCTTCTTCCCATTTGCTCTTTTTTTAAAAATGGTATTTGATAGCCATTTGCAATCAAATAGCAGACTGAGTAGTGAAAACTATCAAATCAGATTTGATGTGCCCAGAACTTTCAAATAAGAGACGTATTTTCAGTGAAGTATTTTGTAGAAAACTGTAAAACAGTTTTCCATCTATTTACTAGGTGGAGTAATCCACCTGGGTATTACATTGTATGGATTCCACTGCATGAAAGTGTATTTTGACAAATCCTCCTACTCAACAGGGACTACACAGATGAGTGACACATCCTTTACTTCTTAGGTAGAATCTCCCTGAGCAAAACAATAAACCAGGAAAAGATTATTTCCCAGGGCTCTTGTCTCTCTTTCATGAACCTCTGTACACCTCTCTCTTTACCCCTTGCCACTTCTGTAACTCCCAGCCACTACAAGCAACCACAACCAAGAAAAAAACCACACAGTCACATGAGGGGAGTGTTTTTACTAACTGCATTCTCACTCTTAACCTAAACCTGCTCTTCTAAATACATCTAGACTCATTCATACTAAGGTGTGACTGTTGTTAAGGTCACCACTTCTGCTCTTCAGGCTTGTTTAGTGAGTGATTCACTTTAGGCAAATAAATGAAGTCTAACAGGTAACTTCAAACACCAAGTGCATATGTAGGGAATATATTTACTAAGGAGGAGGGCTAGAAGGAATATTTTTAGTTGAACCTCAAATAAAGTAGCTAGTAATCTGGGTACAGGCTTCTCAGGTGGCGCTAGCGGTAAAGAACCTTCCTGCCAAAGCAGGAGACATAAGAGAAGTGGGATCGATCACTGTGTCAAGAAGATCCCCTGGAAGAGGGCATGGCAACCCACTCCAGTATTTGTGCCTGGAGAATCCCATGGACAGAGGAGCCTCATGGGCTATGGTCCAGTCCATAGGGTCGCAAGGAGACTGAAGTGATTTAGCAAGTACTTAGCACACACAATCTGCGTATACTTAAGGCAGGTACTCTTTCTTACTTAAGTTGCTGTGATCTCCTTTGTTCCAACATTTAAAGACCACATCCACAAAATAAAATATCACTTTTGCCCTTCCTGGAGATCACTGGGAGAAAGCCCCAAACTCTGCAAAAGGCAATGATAATAAAGGGATCTGTGCTGTAAGTCAGGTTGAGAACCTGGGCATTCTAAGGGGAGTGTGTCCTGGGAGAGGGTGACGGGCCGAGCCACTATGTTCTGCCTCTTTTACTCAAGTTCACCAAACAGACAAGTTACTCCGACTCCTTTAAGGAGGAAACACAGAGGGGAGGAGAATGGCTGGAGTTGATCTTCCTGAACTTTCCTTCCTGTGGAGTAAAATGGAAATCTCTTTCCTTTATGAACTTGAGCAACAGGGAATGACAACAAAGGCTAACTTTGGGGCAAGTTCTGTGTTGTAATTTTGTATATATGATCCTGTGTGTACCCTGAAATACCCTGGAAGGCAGAGTTTTTTACCCCCAGTTTAAGATGTGTTTCCTCAGGCAAGGAACTTGCAGGCATCACTCTGCCAGTAAACTGAATAACCGATACCTAAAAACACTCCCATCTGACCTTAAAGTGAATACTCTTTCCACTGTGCCAATGTTTTAAATATCTTCAACTTTCTATGACAGAAGTGAACTTATCTGTAAAACAGGAGCAGACTGACAGATATAGAGAACAGACTTCTGGGGGTGGGGTTTGGGGGAGGGATGGACTGGGAGTTTGGGATTAGAAGACACAAACTATTATATAGAAAATGGATAAACAATGAGGTCTGACTGTATAGGAGAGGAAACTATATTCAATATCCTGTGATAAACTATAATGGAAAAGAATATGCAAAAGAGTATATATATAATACACATATATATGTATCACTTTTCTGTACAGCAGAAGTTAGCTCAAAATTGTAAATCAACTACACTTTCATAAAATAAAATTTTAAAAAATCTTCAACCTTCTGTAACAAAGACAAAGGTCATAACTTTACCAGTATATTTCACCAAATGTTTCTTTCTTAACCTGTCCTCACAGTTTCAATCTTCTACCTAGCTCCTCTAGCACAAATGGAGAAGAATTCATTTTCTATTTTGGAGGAGGAGATCTTTTTTTTTTTCCTCATCATGGAATCAAAAATGCCACCTTTATACCATTTATCAACAATGGACTGAGGCCAATCTCAATCTTCTTTGCATTTATATCAAACATGTCCTAATTGCACATCGATGCCAATAACCAATGGCATTACCTTCCATCTAAGGTAGAGAAATTTCTTATTGATAATCCAGTCAAAATAAAAAGAATTTTAAGAAATATGATGGGAGGGTCCTTTAGTTAATAAGGAAGTGAAGAGACGCCAAACACCAGGACCTATGTAAAGCTTTATGGAGCAGTTAACCTTGAGACTTCACTGTATGTAAAGATTAAACAGCAACTTCTGGTTAGCAGATTTATAGAGCTTTACAAATACCTTGGTTTCACTGTTTGTACTTTTATCTACTTCTGGGTTTTATTACTGCTTTCTGACCAGTGATAGTCTCTATATACACAGAATGCCAAGAGATTAAGCAGAAAAGAAGTAAAAGGTTTCCTTTGTCATCTTTGATGTTATAAAGGTCTAATAGAGAGGTGCACCTTCTACAACTTAGAGATTCATAGAAAATGCCACCCATATCTCTCACATGGGTGACAAGATTTTCACAAAGCACAGTTATCATAAATAAAGGCAAATAAAACATTAAAGTATCACAGTAGCTTTCCAGAGTCACAGTGGAAAATAGTGCTAAGTTGCTTCAGTCGTATCCAACTCTGTGCAACGCTATGGACTGTAGTCCACAAGGCTCCTTTGTCCTCTAGGAAATAAGTAGTCCCTGATTAGCAATTCACTCATAGACACAAAATCAAATTAAATATTACTTTACATGATACGATTAGCATATCACTAAACAAATATATATCGTTAAAAAGGGGACTATGATTTTGGTTTTATGTGAATAAAGACAGACACATCAGTACAGAAGATGAATTTTTTAAAAAGGAAATGCAAAATTTTTTTAGGCCCCAGCTGGGATAAATGATTCTGTTACAGGATATTTCACAAAAGACAGGAAATGACAATGTTAGCAAAAAAAATACATTAAAATTGAAGGAAGAAAGAAAACATCAATTAACAGTGTGAAGACATAGCCTGTTCCCACTTGCCCTGACTACGAGGAAGTATTGTGGAAACTCAGGTCTTCACGTTCCTGAGTTATCTGCTGTCACAGAGGCGAGCTACCAAGCCACCTGTATGCTGTGACTTGAGGGAAAACAAATTTCTGACTAGAAAATAAAGTTTGTCAGCCACAATCCTACCTGCTCAGCAAAAGCATCATTATCATCAACATATTTTTGCCCCCACTTGAACAAAACAATTTATTTTTTGATTGCAGTGAATTTTGTATACCAGCTGTCATTCTGAGTTTCAAAATTCTGTATTATATAATGTTTTTAAAATCCAACCATAATCAAATGATCAAGTGAAAGCTATTTCTAAACAGTGACTCATATATGAGGTATGGTATCAATTTAGGGCTTTCCAAATGTTCATTTTTCTCAAAGAATTTCTTTGGAAAGATAACAAATATTAAAGTCACAGAATCAAAACACTTAAAAAAACTGTCAAAGACTCTGTGGATTGAAATAATGAGAAGGTAATCAGATGCTGGGCACTGACAGAGAGTCTGAACAGAGACTTTTAGGTAAACTGGCACTTCGTAATTTTCATAATATTTGAAATTTTCACAAAAATGCCTCCCTATAAAGTGCTTGGTAAATTGATAGAATTCTACTTTCTAATTTTTGAAAAAAAGAAATTGCATACTTTACTATAAGTGTGTGTATATATATATATATATATATATATACACACACATATATATGTATATACACGTACACATATCTGGAGAAGGAAATGACAATCCACTCTAGTATTCTTGCCTGGGAAATCCCATGGAGCCTGGTGGGCTACAGCCCATGGGGTCGCAAGATTTGGACATGACTGAGTAACTAGACCACCACCACCACAACCATATATGTGTGTATGTGTATATATACACACAAGTTCCCATGAAAGACTATGGAATACAACTTGATAAGCCTCCACTGATGTTAATTTTGACATGTGAATAAATTTTAAATTATCAGTTATTTATTATGCTTTCTTTAATGAAACACCTAATATATTTTTGTATGTATGGAAGTATGTGTAGGGAAGTGCATTTAAAATATGACCTAATCTTCAAAAAATTTATCAGAACATTCATTTTTAGGAATAAAAATATTACTCCCTATTGCCTAAATCATAAAAGTCAAATTCCAAAATTTAGCCTTTGTGGCCCTCTGTGATCTAGTTCAGAAATACTCTTTCAATTTTTTTTTTTAATTAGTTGGAGGCTAATTACTTTACAATATTGTAGTGGTTTTTGTCATACATTGATATGAATCAGCTATGGATATACATGTACTTCCCATCCTGATCCCTCCTCCCACCTCCCTCTCCACCCGATCCCTCTGGGTCTTCCCAGTGCAGCAGGTCCGAGCACCTGTCTCATGCATCCAACCTGGGCTGGTGATCTGTTTCACCCTAGATAATATACATGTTTCGATGCTGTTCTCTTGAAACATCCCACCCTCGCCTTCTCCCACAGAGTCCAAAAGTCTGTTCTATACATCTGTGTCTCTTTTTCTGTTTTGCATATAGTATACTAATACTCTTTCAATTTTATTGTTTCTATTCCCTCATTAAAATCCTATCTAGAAATTGGATCATTTATGTAGCCATCAAATATTTATTGAGTATTTACCACATTCCAGGCTTTGCGATTCAAAGATCAATAAGACACAATTTCTACTTTCAAGCAGTTCAAGTCTAGAAAAGAAGAAGATATGTAATCAGCTACTCACAGTATCAAAAGTGCAATATTTGATGTGTGTCAAAGGCACAAAAGGAAATGCCAATCACTTCCTGGCTGGATAGATAATAGATTTAAGGAAGATTATAAAGGGGGAGTAATGAATAAATTAGAATTCACTAAATTGACACATAGAAAATGATGTTCTTTACACAGGCACAAAAGTTTAAGACAGGAATGTAGATCTGCTCAAGTATAGATGTTTGACTATTTTCTAGGACAAAGAGTGTAGGGGTTCACCCTCTTCCAAATGCCATTTATCCATTACATCCCTTTATTAAGGCTCATCCTGTGATTTCGGCAGATTAGATGATGTTGGTTGCTTATGGGAACCTAATAACTTTGACATGACCTTGGACCAGAGTCATGGTACTATGACTCTTGGTACTATTGAGAGTTTGGACAGAATTCTCTGTTATGGAGGACTATCCTGAATATTGTAGGATGCTTAGTAGTAGCATTCTGGGGTTCTATCCACTAGTTACAGTAGCATTCTCTCTCCCAGTTGTAATAATCAGATAATGTCTCAAATCATTGCCAAATGTCATGCGGGGGAAAAAGCTGTCCTCAGCTGAGAATCACTGTCTTAGATCTATGTATCTACACAGTCACTTCAATATTGGTAAGGATTATAACCCTACTAGATAGGAATGATTATAAGGGGAAAAAATCATCACATTCAAAAGAGTTTAGGGCTATAAACAACCTAACTTTATACCTAAAGGAACAAGGAAAAGAAGAACAAATAAAACCCAAAATTAGTAAAAGGAAAGAAATCATTAAGATCAGAACAGAAGTAAATGAAATAGAGACTTAAAAAGGTATAGAAAAGATCAATGAAACTAAGAGCACTTTATTTGAAAAGATAAATAAAATGATAACCAAAATTGATAGCTAGACTCTTTAAGAAATAGAGGACCCAAATAAACAAAATCAGAAATGAAAAGGGAAAAGGTACAAGCAACATCACAGAAATACAAAGATTCAAAAGAGATTGCTATGAAAAAATATGTGCCAATAAGATGGACAGCCTGTAAGAAATAGACAAATTCCTAGAAATGTATAATCTTCCAAGTTTGAACAAGGAAAAAAGAGAAAATATAAACAGACTAATTATAGTAATGAAATTTGATCATTAATTTAAAAAAATAACTTTCTCAAAACAAAAGTCCACGACCAGGTGGCTTGACAGATGAATTCAATCAAATATTTACAAAAACATGAACATCTATCTTTCTCAAACTACTCTAAAAAATTGCAAAGGAAGTACTGCTTTTGAACTCATTTTATGAGATATAATAACCCTGATACCAAAATCAAAGATATAACAAAAGGAGAAAATTACAGACCAATATCACTGATGAATATAGATGCAAAATCCTCAACAAAATATTAGTAAACTGGGACTTTCTTGGTGGTCCAGTGGCTAGGACTCCATGCTCCTAATGCAGGGGGCCTGCGTCTGATACCAGATCAGGGAACCAGGTCCCATATGCTGCAACTAAATATTCCACATGCTGCAACTAAAAGGATCCCAGCATGCCACAACTAAGACCCAACACAGCCAAATAAATAAATAAATATTTTAAAAATACATTAGCAGGTCTAATCCAAAAATACATTAAAAGGATTACACACCATGATCAAGGGGGATTTATCCCAGGGATGAAAGGATGGTTCTATAACTGCAAATCAGTAAATGTACTACACCACATTGACAAACTGCAGAACAAAAGTCATATGATCATCTCAATAGATGGAGACAAAGCTTCTGATAAAATTCAACATCCATTTATGATAAAAACTCTCAACAAAGTGGGTATAGAGGGAACATACCTCAACATAATAAAGGCCAATTATGACAAATTTATAGCCAACATCATACTTGATGGTGAAAAACATTTCCACTAGTAGTAGTAATAAGACAAAGGTGCCCACTCTCACGACTTCTACTCAATTATAGTATTGGAAGTCCTAGCTGCAGCAATCAGGTGAGAAAAAGAAATAAAAGGAATTCAAATTAGAAAATAACAAATAAAACTGTCACTATCTGCAGATGACATGATACTATATACAGAAAGGTAGCATAAAAAAACCATGAGAACTAGTAAATTAAATCAGCGAAGTTGTACTATACAAAATTAATACACAGAATCTCTTGTGTTGCTATTTACCAACAATGAACTGTCAGAAAGAGACATCAAGAAAACAACCTCACTTACAGTTGCACCAGAAAAAGTAAAATGTCTAGGAATAAATCTAACCAAGGAGGTAAAAGATCTGTAGTCAGAAAAGACTGATGAAAGGATTGCAGAAGCTTGGTGAGTCCGAAATCTGTTGAGGTGCACTGGCAGGTTACAGTCAGGGAAACGCAGTTCAAATCCAAAGGCATCTGCTGGCAGAGTTCCTGCTTTCTTGGGGCAGTCAGTCTTTGTTTTATTAAGGCCTTTATCTGATTGACTTCCCTGGTGGCTCAGATGGTAAAGCATCTGCCTACAATGTGGGAGACCTGGGTTCAATCCCTGGGTTGGGAAGATCTCCTGGAGAAGGAAATGGCGACCCACTCCAGTATTCTTGCCTGGAAAATCCCATGGATGGAGGAGCCTGGTAGGCTACAGTTCAAGGGGTTGCAAAGAGTCAGACACGACTGAGCGACTTCACTTTAGCTGGTTGAAAGTGGCCCATCTACACTATGGAGGGTAATCTGTTTATGCAAAGTCCACTTGTTTAGATGTTGGGCTTAGTTGCTCAGCTGTGTCCGACCTTTGTGACCCCCACGGACTGTATTCCGCCAGGCTCCTCCGTCCATAGGGTTTCCCATGCCAGAATCCTGGAGTGGGGTGCCATGCCCACCTCCAGGGGATCTTCCCAACCAAGGATCAAAACCAGGTCTCCCACATTGCAGGTAGATTCTTTACCACATGAGACAGCAGGGAAGCCCATTTAAATGTTCAGTTCAGTCGCTCAGTCATGTCTGACTCTTTGCGACCCTATGAATCGCAGCACACCAGGCCTCCCTGTCCATCACCAACTCCCGGAGTTTACTCAAACTCATGTCCATCCAGTCAGTGGTGCCATCCAGCCATCTCATCCTCTGTCATCCCCTTCTCTCCCTCATCATCATCATCCCCCAATCCCTCCCACCATCAGGGTCTTTTCCAATGAGTCAACTCTTCGCATGAGGTGGCCAAAGTATTGGAGTTTCAGCTTCAGCATCAGTCCTTCCAATGAACACCCAGGACTGATCTCCTTTAGGATGGACTGATTGGATCTCTTTGCAGTCCAAGGGACTCTCAAGAGTCTTTTTCAACACCACAGTTCAAAAACATCAATTCTTCCGTGCTCAGCTTTCTTCACGGTCCAACTCTCACATCCATACATGACCACTGGAGAAACCAGAGCCTTGACTAGATGGACCTTTCTTGACAAAATAATGTCTCTGCTTTTTAATATGCTATCTAGGTTGATCATAACTTTCCTTCCAAGGAGTGTCTTTTAATTTCATGGCTGCAATCACCATCTGCACTGATTTTGGAGCCCCCAAAAGTAAAGTCTGACACTGCTTCCACCTTTTCCCCATCTATTTGCCATGGAGTGATGGGACAAGATGCCATGATCTTAGTTTTCTGAAGGTTGAGCTTGAGGCCAACTTTTTCACGCTCCTCTTTCACTTTCATCAAGAGGCTTTTTAGTTCCTCTTCACTTTCTGCCATAAGGGTGGTGTCATCTGTATATCTGAGGTTATTCATATCTCTCCCGGAAATCTTGATTCCAGCTTGTGCTTCTTCCAGCCCAGTGTTTCTCATGATGCACTCTGCATTTAAGTTAAATAAGCAGGGTGACAATATACAGCCTTGACGTACTCCTTTTCCTATTTGGAACCAGTCTGTTGTTCCATGTCCAGTTGTAACTGTTCCCTTTTATCCTGAATACAGATTTCTCAGGAGGCAGGTTAGGTGGTCTAGGATTCCCATTCTTTAAGAATTTTCTACAGTTTGTTGTGATCCACACAGTCAAAGGTTTTGGCATAGTCAATGAAGCAGTGGTAGGTTTTTTCTGGAACTCTCATGTTTTTTCAATGATCTGGCAATTTGATCTCTGGTTCCTCTGCCTTTTCTAAATCCAGCTTGAACACCTGGAAGTTCTCAGATCACATACTGTTGAAGCCTCACTTGGAGAATTTTGAGCATTACTTTGCTAGTGTGTAAGATGAGTGCAATGTGCAGTAGTTTGAACATTCTTTGCCATTGCCTTTCTTTGGGACTGGGATGAAAACCGATCTTTTCCAGTCCTGTGGCCACTGCTGAGTTTTCCAAATTTGATGGCATATTGAGCATTACTTTGCTAGTGTGTGAGATGAGTGCAATTGTGTGATTGTGTCCTAGGTTTTAGACACACCAAATAAAAACAGGGCTTCCCAGGTGGCGCTAGTGGTAAAGAACCTGCCTGCCAACGCAGAAGACTTAAGAGACCTGGATTCGATCCCTGGGTTGGGAAGATCACCTGGAGGAAGGTAGGGCAATCCACTCTGTATTCTTGCTTGGAGAATCCCACCGACAGAGGAGCCTGGTGGACTACAGTCCATGAGGTTGCAAAGAGTCAGTTATGACTGAAGCAACTTAGCACAGCACATATCAAAAGAATCAACATCAATATCCAAGTGACTGTGTGGATTCATACTGAGCATATTACAAAACTGTGGCTCCAAATTAGCCACGAAAAGTGAGATAGGGTCCACTGACTTCAGTTTAGCAATGGAATATATAGGCTGCACTAACCTAAGTTTTAAGGGCCCTGAGGATGATCAATTATGCTAACCTTTCACAACCACATCTACCTCACGAGTTGCTCTCGTCAAGCTGAGGAGCTCAGAGGAGTCTGGGGCACAGCAGGGCTGCCCTTGAGATGTCTGAACTGAGCTGAGTATTCAGTATGGTCTGAAAGCTCTAAGAGACGTGGACATCACAGTAGCTATGTCACAGACAAATGCCCTGCAATCCTCTTAAAGGTAATAGATTATGATGCTTGTGTGTGTGCAGTCGCTTCAATCATGTCCAACTCTTTGTGACCCCCTGGACTGCAGCCTGCCAAACTCCTCTGTCCATGGGATTATCCCACAAGAATACTGGAGTGGGTTACAATTTCCTCCTCCAGGGGATCTTCCTGACCCAGGGATCAAAACTGTCTCCTGCATTGGCAGGCAGATTCTGTACCGCTGAGCCACCGGGGAAGCCCATGGATTACAATATATAAACATATATATTACATTATATAAACTGTAGCTCTCAAAAAAGGAGGGTACCGTGATGGCTATACATATTTTTAAGCAATTCCGGACCATTCCCTGAATGAACTTCTTTTTAGCATATTACCTGCTTCAGTCTGATGTTGCTGATGTCATCATGGCCTCATAAAACTGAGTTACATGTGGATACACATATGAATTTACCACAGTAAAAATATGAGAGAAAAAGACCATGCACAAATTGTTCCCATATAAAGAAAATGTAATTTATTTCAGAAATAAGACAATCATTCAAGTGTATGGCTGTGTAGGTGTTGATGAATTTAGACTAAACAGGAAGTGATGCAGATTATACTTATTACACTGCTGGGAGAGAAATATATTAAATCCAGACAACACTCGGACAAAGCACAAGGAACTCATTGTGTTGAAGGAAATCATGCAACTTTGGTGGGAAGACAATGTACTATATGGTATGAAAACCATCAGTGGCCGTTTGGGACTGAAATAATTTTTTAGGGAGTATGACTTTGTTCAAGCACTGAAGTATTTTTCTTTTTTGATAAAGCTCCATGGTATTCTACCCTTAATCACATAGCTGCTTCTGTACTTTTAATTCTTTCATGCTGTGGCCTGGCAGTCATTAACTTGGACAGAATTAGGAACAGTGAAACCATCAATAGGAAAACATCAAGAATAAAGGTAAGAACTGAGGAAGTTTCAGAAGCTCTAGTACCCATAGAATTCCATCTACTGTTGAAGGATCGGGGAATCCCTTGGTAGAAGAAACACTGACAAATACATTACCTTGAGGGTATAATAGTATTGGGTGATCTATTCCATAAGACTGGCCTCCTTGGACTACACTTATGACAAAGTCTCTTGGGATGAACTGGAAAACAAGACCAGAACTGGAGAGCTGGCTTACTTGCTTGGTACGGCCTAAAAAGAGAGCAGTCAGAAAAATCAGGCCCAAGACACATAAACCTCATGTCCAACTTACCACTTTGTTACAAAGTCATATCCAAAAATGAAAACCCTGAATGAATTAGGTTCAGTCTTACAAGTGACTGCCACGCTTCACCAGAGTGTAGAACAAGAGAGAGTATCCTAATTTATTGGCTTCTGCCTGAATGGAATATTTCCAAAATGGTGCAACTAAAATCTTCAGGAATAGTTCAATAAAAAAAATGTACTTACAGTTTATGGCTTCAACTGTCAAAGAATCTTATAATTAATTAGTGAGTGATTTCTTCTGTAGAAACGGCCTTGTGATCACTGTGAAATTACCAAGGAAGCTGGCACTGGTTGAGGAATCTTTCCTCGAGGCTCCCTTCAGGTAGATGCTCTATGCCACCAGACTTGGGAGTGTCAAAGACAGAGCCCTAAGCAGCTTGGATGGAGCAGAACACATGTGCAGCCCTTGAGGTTCTCCTCGCGCCGTGTCTCTGAGAGGAAGCCAGTGATTTCACCGAACTCAAAGTTCATTTACAAAAGGATCTGAATCAGTAATAAGGTAAGCCAAAATCTACTTCAGTCTCTGATTTTTATGAGTTATTAAACTACATTACAGTTTGCCAAGTATGAAATGAAGAATTGTATTCATTGGGTTTATTAATATTTATTTGTACATAAACAATCAAAGATATCTGTTGAATATTTCTATGATATTCATCACTGCTCATTCTCTCTCCCCACCTTCTATCCTTTCTCCATCCTCTTAGCCTGCAACCCTTTAGTAGCTAAGGACTCTAGTGCTAGAACCAGGCTGACTGGAAAAGTTGCCTAAACACAGTTCCTTACCTTTACCTCTGTAAAATTAGGATAATAACAGAACCTAACTCAGGATTTTGATAACAATAAAGAGAACAAATATAACACTTAGAACACTGCTGGGCATCTAGGAAGTACTCGAATATTATTTCTATTATCACTTATCACCATTTAATATAATTGTTAGTAGTATTTCCTACCATTCTCATTGCTGAATGGACTTTTCTAGTAGGTCTTCAAGTGAAGGATACTAATAGATGGTTGGATGGCATCACTGATTCAATGGACACGAACTTGGGCAAACTACCAGACAGTGAGGGACAGGGAAGCCTGGCATGCTGCAGTCCGTAGGGTCATGAAGAGTCTGACACAACCTGGTGACTGAACAACAACTGGAGGATATTTAGATTTTTCAAGTGCCTTTTAAGCATTATTTAAATTAAAGGGCTTCCTGGTGGCTCAGAAGGTAAAGAATCTGCCTGCAATCCAGGAGACTAGGGTTCGACCCCTGGGTCGGAAACATCCCCTGGAGAAGGGAGTGGCTACCCACTCCAGTATTCTTGCTTGGAGTATTCCAGGCACAGAGGAGCCTGGTGGGCTGCAGTCCATGGAGACACAAAGAGTTGGGACACAGCTGAGTGACTAATACTTTCACTTTTTTTCACTTTTCCACTCATTGATGGTCTTACTTTTCCAAACCTTATAATTGTTTTAAGATTTTATAGAAATAAACCAACTTTGTCATGTGCTAGATAGATCATTCTACACTTAAATGATACACAAAGTCCAAAATATAATGTAATTCATTCATTCACAGAGATTCGATTTTAGGCTCTGAAAAAATCTTGTTTTCCTATCACTTCATATTTCTGGACCATTAATTTTACACTCATTAAAATATTTTCAGGAATCCCACTTTAGGTCCTGGCTGTTATGAAATAAAACATCCTCTATTCAACTTTTAGTATACAGTCTATCTTGTTCTGTTTTAAATTACTATACACAAATGGTAAAACTTTTCATAACAAAGGTTTAATTAGTATGGTAATAACTATGATTTCCAAAGTGTCTGAATCAGCCTTAGTAATAATTAGGGAGTTTCGTTCCATACAAAATGCTTTATTTAACCTTCATGCCTTCATTCAGATAATTATACAAATGCATACAGTTAAAGGTTTAAACTCTATTTCGGTTCACAGCTCAATTCATAGGAAAGTTGAATACAGAAAAGCAATGCACCAACAGAATATGTCTGAGACACCATTAAAAACGATAACACTTGTTCATTTAAATCTCTGAGAATAGACTGGAATAATCATCCTCTGAGAGAATCTCATTAGGAGGGTCTCCCTTTACATTATTGTAGGGCAAAAAAAAAAAAAAAAAAAAGATCACCATTTTACAGTAAAAGGAAAAAAGCTCTGAGTATATTTACAATACATACACTATACATAAATACAAGAACAACACTTACATAATATTAATAAACTTATAACAGGGGTTGCCTAAACACTACAGAGTATATAAATGCAGAGGAAACTATTGGGAAATTAGATCTTTAGATAAGCTGGAGAAATAAATTCATTTGCAATTAAAACTCTGAACAGAAAACCAAATGAAGATTTAAGAAATTAATACATTTGCTTGCCAGCATCGTTGGGGGTTTTAATCCTTTAATGCAGAGGACCTACTCTGGGTATTCCAACTCTCTGGGGTCAGAGACCCAGGAGCCTTTTGTAAAATTACGTTAAGTGAATCAGACGCAGTACATCTATTTGATTTGCTGTTCAGAGGCTTCAAGCTCAGAATAACTGTTTTGTAAACAAAACGATGTTTTTGTATTTTTTACACAGCTCTTGTAATCCAATCACCAAGTAAAATGAGCTAAGTGTCAAGGAAAGGAAAAAGATGCCTGCTTGATTTGGCCAAAGTTGATATTGTTCTTTATTCCCATGTATTTTTTCAAATACCACCGAGAGATTTATTCAAAAGAGGATGACGTTTGAACTGACCCCCACACACCGAGAGCAACGTCTAGACTACTACTAATTATAACTAAGTCATTTTAAGTGGCAGGTGGGTATATCTTAAACGTGGTCTGTTCTCATCATTTCACAACACAAAAAGTTCTGAGTACATTCTTCTATGGACAAACATGAATTTGCTGGTTTCTCTTTTTTAAAATGAGCATGTTATGATACACATAATTGCATTATGATACAGGATGACATAATACAGAAGACGATGTTTTCAAGCTGGTTTTATAAGTAGTTATCTCACATCCACGGGGAGTTGGTTTGCCATGTGATGCAATGTGTCCCACATAGACATGAACAAAACAATACAGCCACCATTCTATAGGGCGGGGGTAGGAATGGTGGTTTGTTTTTTTTTTATGAATTTTTAAACACAACAAAGTGTAGACAGACAAGTTGATAGGAAAGAGCCTTGAATATAGGCACCAGTGCCCCAGTTCAACTATACCCATCCAATATAATCAAGTTCTGAGGGACAAAATACATCCTGTGGTCTGCATGTAAATACAAAATCCTGCTATGGTAAAACTAGAAATACAAGTAGGGCAACATCATTTTCTAAAATGTTTTATGCTATATTTTAGGAGCATGACATTAGCAGAAAGGGAAGATGTTGGTATGTCCCTAAAATATCCTACCTTTTGATTACTTGAGCACTTTGACTAGAATTTGATCCAAATTCTACCCTCGTCTTCAACCTGCACTTGGAAAAAGCAAGATATACTAATTCACACAAGGAGTCATTGGTTCTTGCTTTGCACAAAGGGCAGACTCCGTTGTCTTAAACATTTAAAATTTCTAGAGATGTAATCCAGAAAGATAAAGTACTGATGTGACTATTTCCACTATTCATCTCTTTTCAATTTGCTTAAAGTTGTGGTTTTGCTGTGGAGAAATTATTGCTTGTTGTGAAACCCAATTAACTGAGGAGAGCACCCTTTTCTGCAATGGGTTGTGTGCACACGAAACACTTGCTTTCAGCATGGGAGGAAATTTGTTTACACAAGTTTTATCTCTTCCCTCAGCCAAGTAACAGGGAGAAAGATTGTAATTCAGGAGATTCATTTTCAGAAAAAGAAACACCATGAGAAATGACATTCTCCAAATGTTTTCTAAGTCCATTAGTACTTCCATGAATCAATACTGTCAAGAGAATGTGCTCTACACAGAAAAGAGGGGTGTGGGTGGGGTCATTTCTCTGATGTTGGACAGTTTCCTAGATAAAATTCAATTAAACTAACAATAATACTACAGGCAAATTATTTGTAAGACCACTGAAAACATTACAAGGTGGTACTGTTAGGTGAGAAATCTGAAAAGGAATTTTCCGTTCTCTCTTCTCACTCATCATCTGAATGTTCCCAACTGCCAACCCGCTTACAACCGCCAAAAGTTGACTCTTGTTTTCAACAACTAGTTCCATGGAGGTAACATTTCAAACGCAAATTAAACACACTCTGGAAGGTCTACACAAGTGGAAAACCCTTTATTCCATCTATAAAGAAATAAGTAGAATCAAGAAAATCTGCTCTAAAATGCCATCAAGTAGGGAAATGTTTAAATCATTTTGGATCTCCAGGTCGAACATTTCAGAGGCAGGTGAGAAGTCCAGGGAGATAGCCAGTTGGTGTGTTTGTTTATCATGATTCTCCATGTGTGAGTTTTCAGAAGACTGATTTTAAATCTTATGTACCACTGTCAAATCATGTCCTTACATCTTATTTGGAAAATTTGATGACTACACATCCCTAATAAAACTACTTAAGGGTTAGATATGGAAAGTTGGCTCTTGGGAACACAGGTGCAGCAGTGCCTTAGGGAGAATACAGGCTTTGGAGCCTGAGAGAGGTAAATTTCCACTCCTACTCTCGTGATTTCTGTTTGCAGACAACTCAGCCACCCTCTCTGCGCCTTGGTTTCCCATCCATGAAATCTAGAACTGTTGTACACGAGAGGTGATATGTCTAAAAATTACCCAGTATACTGCTTGGCATATAGTAAGGATTTACTAAAGAACAGCTAGTATTTTCATGGTTTGCTGAACTTTTGACCTTTCAGTCTTTTAGTACTTTCAGACAACTTGCAGAAAACAGCCCATTCAAAAGACTTGCCTTCAATACGATTAAGGAACGCAGCAGTGTTACTCTGACACTGATCATTATTTTATACCCTCATCTAGCATACTTCCTTCTTTTTTGTTCTGAAACGTAGAGGGGGAAACAGGAGATGATTTATAGTCCTGTGGTCTGGTTCCGGAGAACACTGTCCATCATGGTAGTCTTCATTGTCTAAAGCCTGAGTGTTTAATCACAGTTATACTTTAAAAATTGTTCTTACCAAATGTTTGGCTCTGACAGAGTGCAATTTTACTGATACCCCTTGATAGCTTGTTTGGATGGATTTGTGCTCTGAGATGATGGGACTGGAGAATTTCCAGGGCTCTTGTCTCTTCATATAATCTGCTTGTATATTCCTATTCACGACTTTACGTTTAGCAGTAAAATAATGGTAGGAACATATTGTGTTGTTCTGAATGTAAATCTGGTCATTTCCAGGACTAACTGTAAACCTTGGTCAAGGCTAGGCTTACTACATGTCAGTTTTACTTTAGTGGACATTTGGGGAGAAACAACTGTGTTAATATTCACTCCCAAACGGTTCTTAGATGATAACAGGAAATATCGGGGGAAGGGAAATGAAGAAAGGTATAGGTTTGTGCATTTGATATTAGTGGATAAAATAAAGGAAAAGGAACAAATGTCTATAGTGTTTTGCTCTTAATAAACTGGCTTTTGTTAATTGAGCAAAACTTTTTGGACTACAAACAAGTGCTTCATAAGTTTTGGACAAATCACAGTGAAGTTTTCATCTCAAAATTATAAATGCCACGTGCCAGGATGTATACCGGAGATAATCATAAAGTTCAGACAGGCGTTCTTATATTCTGTAAGAAAGATTAAAGTAAGAAATGCTAACATAAGCAAGATGAAATATATTTAAAACACACCAAACAATTTTTGAGGGCGTATATGAACAGATTCAATTTATTGTGTGCATATATTTTCTCTGTGTGCGTGTTTCCCAAAGGTGGGGGAAAAACCCAGTTTGATAAAGAATTATTGCTGTGTAAAAGTACAGGAATATCTCATTGGTCATAAAATTTATTGACAGGCACTTTCAGCTTTTAATTCATTTCTGAAAATGGGCATTAGTTTATTCATATTGCCAGTATAGAATCATTTCACATGTGGCCATATCCATAGCATTCATCTTGTCAACAGGTAGCTACTGCTAAAAGAACTCCCTCTGGGATTTAACAAAAACAAACACGTGCAGAGGGTGTGCATTTGTTTTGCTCAAGAATTACTGCATCGAGGAGGAAAGTAACTGAGAAAAGAGAACAACTGCTAGATGCTTCTTTTTAACACAAGGAAATCCTGTGCTGTTTTTCTCTTTACAGGCAAAGAGCATGCATTTGGAATCAGTTTGCTACAACTTAAAATGACTTCACTGCATTCTAAACCATCCTGGCTAAACTGAGACAAGTGGCCACTCCATTTTGTTAGGGAGCACAAGGGCTATGCTCTGACAAGGCAGAACAGAGTCCCCATGGCAATATCACTAATTGTGTGTAAGATACACAAGGCATATCTGAACAAGTTTTTTTTTTTTAATTGTGATGAAAACTAGAAGCTCTTTTTCCCAACATACTTCATCAAACTATTTACAACCTCTGTAAAATTTGTGAGTTTGAAAATACTTTTTTCCACTATCACATATGTTACTAATACAGTAAAATATCTTCACTCTATTTTTTAAGATGCAGTATCCTATTTCATTTTCTTATGAAAATCTGAATTTCTATTGCAATTGCACAGTATTTAGCATATTTAAAGTACCAATGGACATGGGTTGCTAAACAGACATTCTATAATGAAACTGTGAAAATATAGCATTTAAAATTTTTATGTACACTTCTTAACTATAAAATGCAGGCAAAGTCATATATAGCATTATAAGCTGATTCCCTAATAAGGTAAATAACTTACATTTCTAGACAGCATGGATTATTACAAATTCATTCTTTTTAAAAAAGTCCTTTGTTGATATTTATTAGTCCACTGGCTGCTGCATATATAAGTGTGTATATAGGTGTGCATGTGTTGGGGGTGCCAGGACAGGTAAGTGGAAGGCATTGTGGGGATATGGAGAAATGTGATATGGAAGACATGGCTTACCAAACCCCTTTTCTAAACCAAACCAAATCAAATGGAAACATCTTTTGTGTGTGTGAAATGCACTACCTCAGAAAAGTTGAAGGAAGAGATCTGATCAATGAAGTTGTAGAATACATTTACCTCCTAAATTTACAGGCTTAAACAGTAAGGAGTAAAATCTGAGATTGGATTATGAACTATGAATATTAAGGCTTCCTAGGCCTACTAAGATTCACATGAGTTATCTCACGCTCAATCCTTTACAAAGACTGTAACTCAACATATCACGAATGCTGGTATTCTTAACACTGCTGAAATTCTGTCAGTCCTTACTATAAACATTAAGACACCTTTATAACAACATCATGGCTACACTTCTAAGCAGTCATAACAATATAACAAAGGCGTATTAATACATTTGAAGGCCTCACCTCACCAGATTCACTCAGCTGCAACTTTGGTAAGTATAATAAATTAAGTACAGAGTAAGGAATACTGCATCTTCATCCATATACATGTTATCACTCTAATGAACTGATTTCAAAGTGCAGAATTGTATTTATGTTGAAAACACAAATAGCAATTTGAAGTTAAAACAACTGCATAAAAATGAACACAATCTTTGTATAAGCTGATCCAAATTTCAACCATAATGAGAATGGCCTTTTTAATCATCTAGAACTGGCATTTGTAAACACTGTAGTATTTTGCAAGTTTTTTTCACCTGAAGCTCCTCTTTCTATTTTCCACTTAAACTTTAAAGTGAACAAAAGTGCTCTTTTTTTAATAAAAAAATGTGGTTTGTGTTACTGCTATTCAACTGCCTTTGAAAATAAATGTCCCATAGTGTTCCATAAAAGTAATTCCAGGCAACAGTGTAATTTTATGGTAAAGCCATTAGAAATTTCACTCTAAATGCCTTAATAAAACTTAAGACAAGTTATCAAGAAGGCTTCTCAAAGTCCACATGCAGTTGACGGGATGGGGCTGGAATTAGATGGGGAAGTGTGAATCTTTACCCAAAAAACCTAAGATCAGAATATGAGGAGGGAATCTATTAAAACGTCAATGTCTGAACTTCTTAACTTTTCAAATAACATTAACTTCCTTGAAATCAATCTCTACAATGCAAAGAGACAGTCAGGTCAACTGTAGCTTCCAAAGCCATTATAGCTACCTGCGTCTAAATTCCCAAACATACACATATGCCTAGCTGCAAACTGAATGACTTCAAATTTAACACCAAAGAATGCTTACAGTTAGGGTACAACTGAGAAATTCTTTGGATTTTACTCCTTTTCTGCTGTTAATCTTCTACTGTGCTTTTTAAAACAGGCTAGAACAGACATCAGATGAGATACAGGAGGCTTTTCCGTGTTTGAAGATATTCTTACTTAAAAATGTAATTCCTTCTCTTCCAAACCACCTTCCTTTCTATGGGGAAACACTTGTAGAAAATTCACCAAGGATTATTTGTTATGTTTCAAGACAAGCCTCAGGTAAGTTTCAGTCTGGGACTACATCAGCAACTCATTCACTGTTTGTGCCTGGATTCCCTCCTTAGAAGTATCAATACATCAAAAGGGGGAAATGGTGTAATGCTGACAGGTTCTATCAGTAAACTTACTGTCTCAGTTGGGTTCCCACCTTCAGAAGACAAGCAGACAAGCTCAAGTCCCTTAATTTTTCCTGTGCTATTAGAGGGGAGCGGCTCATCTCATTCTGTGCTAAATTTAAATCAAGCTATTAATCAGGAAGCTCCCACTGCCTGTCAGTTCTATAAATTCTAAAAACCATTTCTACCTATAACACTCTCAGGATCTCTCAGCAGAGAAAAGGACTGGCCCTTCTTATGAGAGAAAGCAGAATTAAATTGTCTGCCCTTCACTAAGTGATTCACCTGTTACCTGCCAACTAAATTCGAGGACTAGGAGAGGGCTTCAGGGCTGTGGTTCACCACACTGTGTTCATCATGCTCTGTGTTCTTTGCCACTGACCGGCAACCTACACTGGCCTTTCTATTCAAAATGGTCACAGGCGATGAGATGTAGGAGTTGCTTACAGTACAGGTAAAACTTTCCAGTTGGTGTAAAAGAAAAAAAACAAAAAGCTATAAACCCAGTGCTTGGTGGGTTAGTACACTGTATAGCTACAGAAGCTATTTACCCATAGAACTGCAGCCCTTGTTGGAGGGGAATTGCCTGATGAATTTTTCAGACCTGGCAGAAAATACAAAGCATGTATTTTTGAAGACAGAATTTGACCTGAAAATCATTATGCTCTTGCTTGAATGTTAAAAACATTCCTTTTAATGCCATCCAACACAAGTTATCCTTGTCCCAATGTTTCTAGTTTTTTGCTTCATCGGAATTAAGATTATCTGAATTAGACGATAATACTAAAGAGCATAGTTGTAGAGCCAGAAATTATTTCAGAATGTTCAAATCTTTAAAAATGAGCTAGTAATATTGTGAGGTTAATTTGTGCAACTCCCCAAATCAAGTGTTTGTAATTAAAATATAATGCAAAGGTCTGTGCTGGCAACTTCTTATATCTAAGCTATAAAAAAATCTGAGCAATAACAGCAATGACAATGAAACCTTACCAAGCCCCTTGGCTACCGAAAGCTGAAAAAATTCAGCTTTTAGTGTGGGAAAAAATATGATAATTTTTCTGAAAGAATGCTTCATTGGTGATGTATTGCTTTGTTTACTATAGACTCCACTAGTTGCAAAAAAGGCTCATAACTCAAGGGGGTTTACAGGACTGTAATTTCCTCTCGCTCTCAGCACAGGATGAGTGGGTTCATCCCTGCAGATGCCATTGTATTGGGTCCTAGTATAGTTTAGAAAATGAAATCTATAGAGAAGAACCTATTGGAGAGTCGTTTATCCTTGGCTCTCCAAGGGTGGGAACTAGCACCATGTCAGGCTTTCCTTGGGGAGCATTCCCTTCCCTTCCCACTGACTCAATTCCAAGGAGAACTGACCCATTCGCCCAAGAGTTAATTCCCAGCTACGCCTCCGTGGCCTCTCTAGTCACCAAATGACTGTTTTCAAACAAGAAAAGGGGGAGCATAATCTTTAATTGTGGTACTCAACCAAGCAGGACAACAAACAGCAGAAAGATTACCTCAGTGCTGTAAATGTAGCCAAGACCTCTAAAATGCTGGGGTGTTTTTACAATCCCTTTAGTAAGTATGAAAATTGGTAACGTGAGTCCTCAGTGAAGTGATTGTAGGAGAGTCCTTTTATGCGTTATTGCTTTTCTCCTCAAGAGGCGCATTATTTCCATCTCTGCTTTGTCTGATTTTTTCATGTTCACTGACTTTGCCTGGGCCGCCCCACCTCTTACCTTGGTGCCAGCGTGTCTAAGAAAGCTTTTCTTCCCCGATTCCTTGTAATCAAATACTAGGGGCAGGAAGAGATGATGCCTAGCTGACAGAACACTGCAATTTGAAGTGGGGCAGTAGTTTTTTTAGACAGGCTCTTCCTATTCAACTACAGAACGACTCTGTGCCCGTCCACGCTAGGGCAGACACCAAGACTAGACTCCAGCTGAAATGTCGCTGCCCCTCTGCTCAAACAGATGAACAAAACAGAAGCAGAACAAAACAAAAACAATCAACAACAAACAGATGAAAAGAATCACTGTTGGTTTTCTCCAGGGCATGGCATAATGACAAGTCGCAGGTGATATCTAGTGGTCACCATCACTATTGCAAAAGGGCTGCCTGAGCACTCCTTTCTTTTCAGGTAATGGAACCTCTCCAAAAGTTTCTTCTTTTCTACTTTCAGGCTGCTTGCTGGTAACAGATTGGATGTGGGTTCTATTAATATCTTACTTGTAAAAAGGGGTTCAGGGGTGGGATGATGGGAGAATAATCCAAATTTACAAGGTCTTGCTCTAGCCATCAATTTGTGGTAGATGACCTTTAAAAGTATCAATAACAAAACGTCTGACAGCTCAGAAAATGTACAAACTACAAACATCTTGCAATGGCAGAGGACACAGCACGGAAAACAATGCCTGTCTCTTCAGCATCTGTGTCACCGATCTCCCAGGCCAGCGTGAAGTCGTTTCTTGTGTAGTCGTGACGGGGGGCGGGGAGAGGGGGTTACCTTCAGATCGAAAGAAGTGTTACCACTTCTTATTTCCTGCTCTGCTTTCAGACATCGTGGGATGGTGATGCCCTTTTGTGTCAACACTGTGAAGGGGATCCAGCCCTGCTGAATGGGGTGCCGCTAAGAGATCCAGCTCTTACGCTCAGCTGGACAGGGAGCCTTCCTCACACCAGCATATGCCTCCGGCGGTGCAGTGCCAAGTGATCTGACCGGGAGAAGCTGCGGTCACAGTCTGCGCATTTGAATGGCTTGACTCCCGTGTGTTTGCGGTAATGCCTCGTCAGTTCATCCGAACGAGCGAACTTCCAGGTGCAGCCTTCCCAGGTACACTTGTAGGGCTTCTCTCCTGGAAGAGACAAAGGGACAGAACACTGGGCTCCATCATTTCTCCTGAGCAATCTGGCCAACGCGATTATCTGGGGACATGACTGTTCTCAGTGGATTTTCCGTCTGGCGGTCCTTTGTCAGGAAACCTAACCACCCCGCCAGCAGCTTTTGGGCTGCACAGATGGGGGTTTCAATCTACTCTCTCTTGCTGTGACAATGGGGAGGTTACTTAACACTCGCATCTTCAGTTATGGGTAAGTTACTTTGCAGTCAAACGATCAGAAGGCATAGACTGATAACTCTGGGGTATCATCACCACGGGTAGACTAGAAAGGAATGGGAGAAAGCTCTACCTAGGCTGATGTGGCTAAAGGATTGAAACGCACAAAGAATTATAAAGGGTAACGATTTGTATGTTTTGTTGCAATACTGCTCCCAAAAGTGCATTGCTTAGATATTTAAAGGCTATTTTACGGTACAGTGTCCTTTTATCAGTCACACAAAATTTCATTAAAAGGTAAAGCACCCTACCACCCCCATAAATTAGGTACTAAGTACTTATTATTTATAAATAGTTATTATTTATATCATGTATAAACTACTGTTGTCCATGGGGTCGCAAAGAGTTGGGCATGACTTAGCAGTTAAATAACAATAAACAACTGTTTGTCTACTGGGAGAGAATCCTAGATATCTCAGTAGTGTGAAGTTTAAATGTCTTCTTCAGGGACTTAAAAATTAGGGCAAGTCCTGAGGAATCATCAGGTTGGTCTGAGTGCTGAAACCCACAGTAAAAAACAGTCTGAAGAAGTATGTAATTTGACCACATCCCTCAGTCAACTTGTAAAGACAGTAAAATATGCAAAGGCTTTGTTGGGAAGAGATATTCTATCCGTTGTCCAAATGAATTCCCGGGGGAGAGGGACAATAGTTGACCCAGGTGTGCTTTTTCCTGGCTCTCATTCAGAATGGAAGCCCTGTCCCCAGGTAACCCCACAAGAACTGAGCTCTTTTCTGCCCCCTTCATCCAGTAGTTAACCACACACTGCTTGGCCCTATGTGGAGTTTGGCCAAAAGGCCTAAGGCAGGGAGCAGAGCTACTGGCTGACACCAACATGTGTGTGTGCTCAGTCACGTCCAGTTCTTTGCAATCCCATGGACTGTAGCCCACCAGGCTCCTCTGTCCATGGGATTTCCCAGGCAAGAATACTGCAGTGGGTTGCCATTTCCTTCTCCAGGGGATCTTCCTGACCCAAGGATTGAACCCGCGTCTCTGGTGCTCCTGCTTTGGTAGGCAGATTCTTTACTGAGCCATATGACTTTTAGACCTCAAGATACAGAGCTGCAATCCCCTGAAAGAGGGCATGGCAACCCACTCCAGTATCCTTTCCTGGAGAATCCCAGGGACAGAGGAGCCTGGCAGGCTACAGTCCACGGGATCACAAAAGAGTTGGACACGACTTTAGTGACTAAGCACGCACACGTACAGAGTTGCAAAGTGAGTTTTGTTAAATCCATTTTACAGGTGATAAAACTGAGGATGAACGTAGTAAATAACTTGCCTGAAGCCAGTAAATAGATGTGTTTGGTTCCAAATTCAGTGTTTTTCACTGTGCTCCAAATTCTTTTTCCCATCGAAACTCTGTCACATCCTCAGATAATGCTGATTCTACCTTCTTAGATACTTTCTGATTATTCAACTCCTATTAAATCTATTAAGTCACCTATCACAATATATCATACAGATTTTGTCTAGATGCTTTTCCCCTTTACCACTTTCTGAACACATAGAGATTAAGAGTCACACATCTATTTCTGTATCCTCAGAGCTTAGAGTATGTGTCAAATAGTGTTTGAATAAATTAATAAAACTGCAACATAAACACAGACATGCTCACACAGAGGTGTGTACACAGGCAACTACTAGGCCCTGTAAATGAGATGTACAAGTCATGCCTACATGGGAAAACTAGACTGAACCAGACTCAGCAGTTTCTGTTAAATGAATGTGAACCATATAGGTCCTTTTGGGATCAAGGGGCACTTTCCCAGAACCGTGTGAATAGGACACCTCAGTTAACTCTAGAAATACTGGTGCACTAACTGTGATCCACAGAAAGCTCCAGGTTACTCTGAAAGGGCTCCTGTCAAGTCAAATGCCTAATGACCAGCTTAATCCAAAACCTCACTTCTGACTCATTCTGGATGTTCTCTAGACAAAAATCTGCAGTAACAGGTATTAACTGATCAGAATTTAACAGAATTTTTTTTTTTTAAGTCAGCAAAACCCATAACTTAAGAAGACTGGCAGTCCACTATACAGGCTATCCAGGCTTCCCAAGTGGCTTTGTGATACAGAATCCGTCTGTGATGCAGGAGATGTGGGTTTGATCCCTGGGTCAGGAAGATCCCCTGGAGGAGGAAATGGCAACCCAATCCAGGGTTCCTGCCTTGAAAATTCCAGGGACAGAGAAGCCTGGTGGGCTATAGTTCATAGGGTTGGAAAGAGTTGGCTATGACTAAGCATGCATGCACATACAGTATATCCATGGCAACTGCTAAAATACTTTTAGTGACATGTCATCACTACAAGCTTTTGAAGTTTACATCATGAACACAGGTTCCACTAAGCTGAACTTGATAAAAATCTTATCTTCAAAAGCACATTCATTTTTGGGGCACTGAGCTCTGCTCACTGAGTCTCTGTCACCAACAGGCATCTCCTAGATATCTCTTGTTGTGTATGGAACCAGCTACAATGAGTACAGGTCTAAGAAGAAAAGAATAAAAAAAACTTAATTGAGGAAAAGCACTGCTTAGTTGTGTGCTGGGAGGACATGTGTATCTTGCTGGGAAAGTGCAGTATGTGCATGACCAGGGTTAGAAAAGCCGCCATACCCTCACCTTGCCACTGCAGTTAAAGGAGAGGAAGGGGCCCCAGACCTGGGATGGGCCTGGAAGTAAGGAGAGGTAACAGAAGGAGACAGACTTCGGTTTCAGAGCAAGAAGGATGCTAGAGGCTGGCACGGCCACCACGGGGACAGTCTGTTGTCTCAGGGGCTCTCTGAATTTCCTTGTACACCCAATTTAGGCACTTATTTTCTCCAGTTTCTTCCTCCAGATTATAACAGACATACTCTTACTTTCAATTTGACTGTTTAATAATGGTACTTGTGCCCTTTCCACTTGAAAATCTATAGGAGGTGTGAGAAACTCTGGCCCCCAGGCCAAATCCAGTCGGTGGCCTGTTTTGTGTAACTTGCAAGCTAAGAACAATTTTCACACTTTTACATCGTTGAAGGAAAAACAAAGAAAAAACACAAAAGAGGGCTATTTCATGGCATGTGAAAATCATATGAGATTCAAATTTTAGTGTTCATGGATAAGTTTTTATTGGAACACCGTCTCACTCACTTGTTTGCATATTGTTTATGGCTGTTTTTCAGTAACAGTGAAATTGAGCATTGCAATAAGAAGGTATGACCTGCAATATCTAAGAGGTTTACTACAGGAAGTTTGCTGACCCTTGATGTAAGTGAAGGGTACCTCAGTTCGGGGCAGGCTTTCTGATATGTTAACTTAATCAGGTTATATAACATACATTGCTAGTCTGGGATGGGTAGATGAGGGAATATTTTGGTGATAAAATAATCACTTACTCTCAACTCAGGATCCTTGATTAAAATTCTAACAGTCCTCTCAGCAATGAACACACGTGACATTTCATGTCCATTGCTTTAAACTGAAGGTTCTGGTTCACGAAATGAGTGGTTCTCTAAAAAGCCTCACCCAATTCCATCATGGTTTTAAAAGTCTTCAGGATCTCTTCTGCTCATTATAAAAGCACAATAATGAGTAAATCTTCCCTATGAGGATGAGTGGGGTCAGGAACATCTCTGTATATTTTAGCTGGTAACCAAAACAGCACTGATTCTACAGTGATGGAGCCCCACCCAACTCTATCACCTTTCAATACAGTTGTGCTACCACGACCACCCGGCATGATGAGGAACTATCATTCTACTGAGTCTGGAAAGGAAGACACACACACAAGGAAGGATCAGAAAACAGGAGCTCAGATGTTTGGCATCATTTCTCAGGTGGACATTTTAAAAGAGAAGCAGAGAAAGCAACAACTATGGCAAGGATTTCTGTGGGCCCACTAATATGAAGCAGGAAACTTAGTGCAAAATCTGGGAAGTATTCTGTGAGGTGGAATCAGGTACAATAATGATCATGAAAGACAAGGCCGCCAAAATATTTAAGAGGCAGATATAACCCTACTTCATGAATAAAACCAATGAAAATAATATATAAGCTTATAAGTTATTAGGGGGTAAGTGGTTAATGCATGCGTGCTCACTCGTGTCATGTCCCACTCTTTGTAACCCCACAGACGATAGCCTGGCAGGCTTCTCTGCCCATGGAATTTTCAGACAAGAATACTGGAGTGGGCCGCCATTTCCTCCTCCAGGGGATCTTCCGGACCCAGGGATCAAACCCGCATCTCCTACATTGGCAGGTGGATTCTTTACCACTGAGGAGAATATAAAGTGGTGAATGAATGCATTAAAAAAATAATGGAAATATTCTCATCTGGGGTGGGGAGGGTCAGGGAGAACCTGTATCAGAAAATAGTAAACAATTATGTGAGCAGTAGATGAATTTTCCTTGAAACTTTCCTTACAAACATGTATATTTTCTTTTTAATATTCAGAATTATTTCTTGTACAGTATTTCTTATACCCACTTCCTCATTAATAAAACAAGAGTTTAGGTATTCTATCTCCACACTTCGAAAAAAGAAGAGGGGAGAAAAAGAAAATAAGATCTTCAAATTTCTCTTCACAATTAGAGGCTGAGCTCTGGGGGTGAAGGGAACAAGACGGCTGTTTGGACCAGGTAGAGAGTAGGCTTCTGCTCCTTCCTCAAGACCGACCTAGGTTTCTGTCGTATCTGCTGAGTGCCCAGCATTTCATTAAAAAATAAAGATCAATCAATGCTCTCTCAGGACTAGTTAAGTTTTAAAAAACGGATACAAAAATGATGCACAGTGGCTACGACTTTGTATTGAAACTGCATATTATAGTGTATGCTTGTGCGCTGAAGCAATTTAAGGGGTACAATCTTATAAATAAATTGCAGTAAGAAAAACTAACTTCACAATGTGAGTAAAAACTAATTAAGATGATAATAAGTTTGTAAGATATACCGTAATATGTATAAGTGAGTCCTGAAAAGATACAATGGAGAGAATCCTTCATCCATCTGCTCTTCTTTCCTTTAAATCTTACTGGAAAATAGAACGCTCACTCTAATATGGTGGGAACAGAAGAGAAGATGAATTTTCCATGAACAGTTTCCAATGGAAAGGGTTGATTTGGACAATAATAGGAGTTGGACATCTATCTCCCAGGATCTGTGCTTCTCTGATGCACAGCTGCTTTGTAGCAATCTGTATGGTGGTGACAGTAAACAGAATTTCTAGCAATTTCTTCAGGAATGGTGAATTGTCCTTAAACTCATCTGAATCAGAATTCTGCAAATGTGTTATTCAAAACTGTTTTTCCTAGAAACAGGCTAAAAATAAAATAGCATGCCCATCTTTTTTTTTTTTTTTTCGGTCTAACCCACAAATACACTTAAAAATCCTCAGGAGCAAAGTCTTTGAAAATGTATTTAAATATTTTTTCAAAATAATCAGAAGTTTTGCTTCCACCATCAGATCACCTTTGATTTTTATTTCCTGTAATAATCCTATGGAGTAATAAAATGATAGAAAATGGTGTGTTATATATCTTCATCAATAAGTCTTAGTGATTTTTCTCTTTTAAGTCCAGACATCAAGTTGCTAATGTATAAGAAAAATCAAAGAAACAAAATGGGTAACACTACTCTCACCCTGGGGTACAGTTATGATTTTAGGCTTTCGATTCTGAAGTGAAGGTCTGTAAGTCCCATGACAAATCCATAAGCCATTTCTACCTTTTGACCATTTTTCAGCATAACCTGTCCTCTTTCAGTTCTTTATAAAAACTGATCTAAATTATGAAAATCTCTGAAAAAGGAAAATGTTAACCAAAACTAATAACAAGCCCTCCAATTCCTTTAAAGGGTCCTGAAGAGATTAAAAAGAGCACATACCAAAAACGAGGGTTTGTTAATTTTTCTTTGAAAACACTCTTAATTCCACATTGGGGGTTCAAGTTAATACAATTTTTATATCCACGATGGCCTCTGTATGTGTGTTTATACATGTATATTCACAAGCATTATTTAAATAATATTCTAATTAAGTATCCTGGGAAAATGAGAACTCTCATCAGGGTTTTTTTATTGGAATAGTCAACAAGCTAACTTATTATGAGAACTGCTGTCTCTTTCAATTTTGGCTAAAGAAAAGGCTTAAGAGTCACTCAGTGCATTTCCATGACATTTACCCAGCAGAAGGCATAATACAGTCTAAAGAAAACACCAGGTATTGAATGGATTCCCAAAACCCATGAAACAAAAATAACTTTTTCAGGTACCTCCCATTTCACCATCTGAAATGCTGAAAGGTAAATGTGTCCTGAGACAAAAGACAGGTGCCTTTTCATATTAAAATGACGTGTGAGCAACACCAGAAAAGGAATGTGCAGTTTGCCAAAGCACCCGGTCAAACAAAACGCCCATGTCCTCACATCAGCTTTTCTCTATTATTTTCTTAAGCAATCAAAAAAAAAACTAAAAAAAACAAAACAAAACAAACCATCTTCTGCAACAGGAAACATAGGCATTTTCTTCAGTGCTGAAGTGCATTTCTGAAATGTGTCTCTGTTTAACTTTTATAAAGTCAGGGGGCCCCAGACACTGACAAATGAGCTTCATTACACTCAAGACTCAAAATACTTGCTGTGACAATCGGTTTCACTTGAGGAATGGTATTTGCATATGAGGGGAAAAAACACCAGAATCAAGATTCCTATCTTGTCTTCTGGTTTCTGTCACATTAGTTCATAAGAGTTCACACAATTATAGATCTGGAAGGAAATCAGGGACTTTGAAAATGAGGAAACAGAAACCTAGAGCTGAAATTACAGGCCCTTGACTTGTCCAGGGGTAGACAAGGCAGCCTGCCTTCTTGCTGGTGTTAAAGAGGCAGAAAATAGCACAGGCTTTAAATGCATGGGCTTCCCTCGTGGCTCAGATGGTAAAGAATCTGCCTGCACAACACAGGAGACCCGGGTTTGATCCCTGGGTCAGGAAGATACCCCGGAGAAGGGAATGGCTACCCATTCCAGTATTCTTGCTGGAGAATTCCATGGAATTCCAGAGGAACCTGGTGGGCTACAGTCCACGGGGTCACAAAAGAGTTGGACATGACTGAATGACTAACACCTGGAATGCATGGTCAAGCGGAATGCATGATCCAACGAGGCTCAGTCATCAATCTGTGACTGGATCTCAGGCTAGAGAGTGAATCTTTCTGAAACTCCATCCCCACCCAACCCCACCCAGTGGGTCTATAAGATGGGAATACTCTTCCAGTTGTGAGACTTAGAAACACACATGCCACGTGCCCAGCAAATGAGAGGTGCTCAGTAAAGGAGTCTGAATTCTACAGTTATGAAATTCAAAGTTTTTCTGTTTCTGCCAAGAAATAAAAATAACATGAAACTAAAAATAAATGCCATTTGTTATTTTTCAGGAAGGAATTAAGATTTGCAGGTAAATGGATGCCAATCCTGATACTGATTTTTCCTAATATTATAAGTATAAAACTTCTTTATAGGCCAAGCAGACCAATCTATTCTATAATTTGTTTGATTCATTTGGTCTTGTCAATTCAGACAAGTGATTAGTATTTTAGCATCCTCCCCAAGAACTGTCTGGACTGAACTAATTGACTTTCTTTTTCATTATGTGTAAACAAGTGGGTCTCTTCTTCTTTTCCATACAATTCTATAACGAATTTCTTTGATAAGTATAATCTTTGCTACAGTAGATAGTATTTTCCATGTATCCCACTTGGTCCTAAGAGCTGTATGGATCTGAACTTATTTATCTCACGAAGTTGCTATAAGTAACCCCCCTTCACCCAGAGTTAGGATGTGGCAGGTGGAGGTGGGATTTGAACCCAGGATCTGACACCCAAGGTCAGTCTTAACCATTTCCCTATAATGCTTCTCAACCTTAAATTGCTGCTTTCATAAACCAGAATATCCAGTCAGACCTGGCCAAGCAGACTGAGAGAATACCAATTACTATTGATAGGAGAGACAATATGTTAACCCACAAGAGCCTAGCTCCCTGCACCTAGAAGTAAAATAAAAGGGAAGTAAAAAATATCCTATAATGAAATGGCAACCCACTCCAGTATTCTTGCCTGGAGAATCCCATGGACGGGGGAGCCTGGTGGGCTACTGCCCATGGGGTCACAAAGAGTCGGACATGACTGAGCGACTTCACTCACTTACTCAGTGAAAACAACAGTTCAAGGTCTAAGGGTAATTCTTTATTTGGCTGTGCTGAGTTTATATTTCCAGGTGCTATGTCTGTCCGACCCTTTGCGATCCTTTAGACCATAGCCAGTCAAGCTCCTCTGTCCGTGGGATTCTCCAGGCAAGAACAGTGGAGTGAGTATGCCAGGACCTCCTCCAGGGGATCTTCCCAACCCAGGGATCAAACCCATGTCTCTTCTGTCTCCTGCATTGGCAGGCGGGTTGATTACCACTAGCGCCGCCTAGGAAGCCCATATTTCCAGGGAGTAAGAGTATTGATCTTCCTGCTCCTGGCTGTCTTGTCCTCAGCTTCTTCTCAGACACCTTCCTTTACCTGTCACATAAATGTTCACTGAGATCCAGGCTTTTACTCCTCACCTGCAGAGGTTCTCCTTGGTACCCACGGCTGCTCCCACAACTTCTAAGACAAAGATTCCCAAGTGTTACATCTCAGTCTCTCTCCCAAACACCACGGCAGGGGAGACGACACTTCCAGTTGGCAGCCAGAATGCAACTTCCACGTGACCAAGGTGTTATTCAGCATCTACCACTTAGACAAGGCCTGTTCCTCCTTCTGTTTTAGTATCTGGAAACAAGACAACCCTACCTCCTCAGGTATCAAGTCATACATCTCTCCAGTTGGAGAGATTTCTTGGACTCTTTCCTATCTGTTATTCTCTACCTGCCCCAACCCGATTATCATTGTATCTGCCAGTTCTGCCTTCAAAACACCCTCTCCAGTTTATCTCCACGAAGATGGTCTCCCTCTTTTTAGTCTCCCCACCTTTCAATGGGCTTCCCAGATGGCTCAGTAGTAAAGAATCTGCCTGCCCATGCAGTAGCCTCTGGGGCCATGGGCTCAATCCCTGGATCAGGAAGATCCTCTGGAGGAGGGCATGGCACTTCAGTTGCCCTGAAGTGAGAATACTCACTTCAGTATTCTTGCCTGGAGAATCCCACGGACAGAGGAGCCTGGTGGTCCAAGGGGTTGCAAAGAATCAGACATGACTGAGCATGCATGCACAACCTTTCATGAGTACCAACTTCCACTGGTCTGTTTCCCTGTCTTATGTCCTGCTCCCTCCATCTGTTTCCCTGTCTTATGTCCTGCTCCCTCCAGTTGACTGTCTGTATTGTAAGGAAAACTTTCTAAAACAGTGTGATCATGCCACTCCTTGGCACCCTGGGCACGCCTGTGATTAAACCCTCCTCACACCCCATCCCATAGTGACAACAGGTTTCCCGCCTGTCCATCACCCTCGGTAGTGCAGTATTGAGGGTGCCTTTTCTATACTTCCTGCTCTGTGCTAACAGACGCTTGTTGATCAAATGAATGAAACAGCTTGATTCAAATGCCTCCTATTCTCTTGAAGTTTAACATACAAGAGTTAATAGAAGACAATCCACTTTGTGAAACAAAAAGCTTACTGCTTGCACTTGACCCCTTCTACAACCCTTTCCCATTCCAATTAAGGAGAATATATATTTTGTTTGTTTTTTAAATATTTACTTGTTTATGTGGCTGTGACAGATCTGAGTTGTAGTGCACAGGCTCTGTAGTTTGTAGCAAGCGGGCTTAATTGCCCCCTCAGCCTGCGAGATCTTAGTTCCCTGACCAGGGACTGAATTCTGTGTCCACTGCAGTACAGAGTGGATTCCTAATCACTGGACCCCCAGGGAAATCCCTAGACTATATATTTTTGAAAGGGAAAATAACAGGAGACTTTATTTTCAGTGTCATTTAAAGGTCTAGTCTACAAATAAATATATCATTTTTAAAATTTTAAAAATTTAGTAACATGATATGTGATGTTAAAATTAGTAACATGATCTGTGATTGAGTCTATTTTTTTCTAATGAGCATCAATTATTTTAATCTTTAAGCAATGTATTTATTTTACAATTCTTTTTATTCTTAGTGATGAAGGGCTTTTATTGAATTTATCTTAAGCCTTATACATAAATAATATATATTATTATAAATTATATTTTATTATATTTATTTATATATTTATATAAATATATTTATTAATTAAATTTATTAAATTTATTTAGTCATTTAAATATTTCTTTGTTAATAATGAATTATTAATTTATTAATATATTTATAAATAAATTATAAATAAATTATAGTATATAATTAATAAACTCTTTAATGGTAACTATATTTTCTACAAAAATACAGCTCCTTAATAGTTCCACTAAAGCCCCACATTTTCTATTAGTAGTAGTTAATTTTGTCATTCAGCAAAATTAAGCCAGGAGGCATAATCTAATTACTCAGCAGGACATGAGAAAGAACAAGGACTGAGGATATTAGTACCCCACTCCTTACAACACAGTTTTGACAGCTGAATGGACAAAATAAACCCAAAAGCAGAGGGAGGAGCATGGTGATAAGATCCTACAGTATTTTTAACTTTCCACAGTCACTGATGATCTGTGTGCTAACACAAACAAGAAACAAACTTACTTAGCAAGCAGCTTATTCAACTGAGGTAAAAATTGATAGACTGTCTTAGAAGTCTTTACTTTTCTAAATATATGAAAAAGATGACTTTAGTTTTTAAATAAGGTAACACTTTAAAATCAAAATTGAATCAAATGTGAACAGCATTCATACTTATATTCAGACAACTGTAAATCTTAGGTTTACTGTGTTTCTAGGTAGTAACTTTCTAGAACAGATTAAAATAACTCCTTCATAAATGGAAATAAGTAAATACTTTCAAAACATTTTGTTATTGATCTGATTTTTCAGCTTCCTTTTTAAGAGCTGGCCCTTTCCTGCAGGTTCCCATGGGTAGGTGATGGTTGCCACAGCCTTGCAGTTGGGACCAAAGACCCCTTCAGGGCTGTTAACAGCAACCTGCATCAAGCTCGCTCAGGGCTTTCCCATCAAGTGTTCCCTGACACCACTCTAATTTCAGAAGGTGAACAGGAACTGAAGAGCCTCTTGATGAGGGTGGAAGAGGAGAGCGAAAAAGCTGGCTTAAAACTCAACATTAAAAAACTAAAATCATGGCATGGTGGCTCAGTGGTAAAGAATCTGCTTGCAATGCAGGAGACGTGGTTTCGATCCCTGGGTTGGGAAGATACCCTGGGAAGAGAAAATGGCAACCCACTCCAGTATTCCTGCCTGGGAAATCCTATGGACTGAGGAGCCTGGTGGGCTACAGTCCATGGGGTCGCAAGAGTTGGACACCACTGAGCGACTAAACCATTTCCATCAAGATCATGGTATCTGATCCCATCACCTCATGGCAAACAGATGGGGAAAAAGTGGAAGCAGTAACAGATTCTACTTTAAATGTGTTTATAAGTAGTAACTCTCTAGAACAGAATAACTCCATACATGAAAACAAGCAAATATTTTTATAATATTTATGTTACTGATCCAGATCTCTGCAGATATGGCTCCACTACCATTTCAACCCCCTTGCTGTCTTCACCTTTAAGGTGAACCCATTACTATTCAGAGAGCTATGTGCAGAGCAAGCACTCAAGAGTTGCTCTTTTCATTTAATTATTAATGCTGCTGGTCCTTGTCTTCTCATGGGCTTTCTAACAACTTCAGACTTTAGTTGACGCTAAAGAAAGACTGGAAATCCCCTGTCGGTCCAGTGGTTAGAACTCCATGCTTCCACTGCAGGGTGCCTGGGTTTCAATCCTTGGTAAGGGAACTAGGATCCTGCAAGCTGTGAAGCTTGGCCAAAAAAAAAGAGGCAAGTTCACATTAATGATGAGAAATTTTAAAAATAGATCATTTCAGGACTTCTCTAGTGGTACAATAGTTCAGAATCCATGTGCCAATGCAAAGGACATGGGTTCGATTCCTGGTACAGGAGGATTCTACATGCTGTGGGGCAACTAAGCCCGTGCCCCACAGCTACCGGGCCTGGATGCTCAAGAGCCCATGCTCCGCAATGACAGAAGCTACCATGATGAGAGGCCTGCACGCTACAACTAGAGAAAGCATATGTAGCAACGAAGACCCACTGCAGCTGTAAATAAATAAATAGAAATTTTAAAAACTGGCCATTTAACATCCCCTGCTATCTTAATACTTCCAAGTACCTTAATGACCAACCCTAAACAGGTAGGGACCACTGGCTAGACCTGCATGCAGTGTGGTCCCACTGGGAGAGACCGGGAGGTTATTAGCACACTTGTTGGAGGTATAATGAAAACAACACAAACTAGAAAAAACTGGTTCTAGAAAACTAGAATAACAGGTTCTAGAGAAACCAAAGTCTGCCTTTCAGCTTCCCTCCTTGTCTACTCCATGACAGCAAAGAGCGCCCTAACCCAGGATTCCCCGGCCTCTAGGATCTTGTGCCTGATGATCTGACATGAAGCTGATGGAATATCCACAGAAATAAAGTGCATAATAAATGTGATGGGCTTGAATCATCCCGAAACCAACCCTCCCTCCCCCGGTCCGTGGAAAAATTGTCTTCCACAAAACCGGTCTCTAGTGCCCCAAAAGTTGGGGACTGCTGCTCTGACTTTTCAAAGGACTTACAGATGTGATTAAATTATGGAAAGCACTAGCAGAGCTCTGAGCCTGGGGCCCGGCAGGGCCTCAGGAGATATTGGCTCTCTCTCATCACTGGTCTCTGTGTCTGCTTTCAGCATTCCTTCCTCCTAACGATGCACCCCAGATGTCGTCCAAGTCTCCCCGAACCCTGCCCTCACGTCCAGGCAGATGCCATGCCCTGCTCTCTCGATTGCTCCACTGTTTCCCACATGGCCCCTCTCTGCCCACTGCGCTGCTGCGACAGGGACGCGTCCAAGTGCTCCAGGACCAGAGACGATGGACTTCTACCTGCCGAGCGAAGGAGGGTGGTCAGGGAGTTTAACGGACAAGGAGACACTGAGGCAGTTTCCAAAAATAAACAGAGGTTTACCAACTCAGAAGAAAAAAATGGAGGCACCCAGGCAGGCCATTTCAGGAAGAGGGCAAGAATGTACAGTGAGCTCCGTACAGTTGGGCATGTTCGGAGATTGATTCGTTTGCTAGTTTTACCCCAACAACTTTTTTTGTATTATATAAATTTTAAATTAGTAGAACCTGGAGTGAACAGTTGATTGTGATAAGAATACAATAAATTATCCAAAAATTTTTGCCTTGAACCTACTGTTCACATTAATAACATATATAGGTATCAATATCAATATAAGACATACATAATTTCAATTCAGCAAATAATGATTGGGTCCCTACCTATAATATGTTAGTCCCTGCATTTACTGGGGCTTACCTGGCGGCTCAGATGGTAAAGAAGCAGGAATGTGTAAGAGTTGGGTTCGATTCCTGGGTTGGAAAGAGCCCCTGGAGAAGGGAACGGCTACCCACTCCAGTATTCCAGCCTGGAGAATTCCACGGACAGAAGAGCCTGGCAGGCTACAGTCCATGGGGTCGCAAAGAGTAGGACATGACTGAGTGACATTCACTTTCACTGCACTGACTAGGCACGTGGTGGCATTAGTGGTAAAGAATCCACATGCCAATGCAGGAAACGTAACAGATGCAGGTTTAATTCCTGGGTCAGAAAGATCCCCTAGAAGAGGGCATAGCAACCCACTCCAGTATTCTTGCCTGGGAAACATTA
This sequence comes from Odocoileus virginianus, assembly GCF_023699985.2. Classification (NCBI taxonomy): domain Eukaryota; kingdom Metazoa; phylum Chordata; class Mammalia; order Artiodactyla; family Cervidae; genus Odocoileus; species Odocoileus virginianus. The sequence goes on along the minus strand of NC_069681.1, from coordinate 58,716,616 downwards.
TGGACAGAGGAGCCTGATAGGCTACAGTCCATGGGGTCACAAAGAGTCAGACACGACTGAAGTGACTTAGCATGCATGCACATGGTAATTATGCCACAACTTGCTATATTTATGTTCACAGTTAAAAAAACAGAAAACCTGTGATTCACTGAGTTAAGTAGCTTGTCTAAGCTCACCAACCAGTTAGGGGCCAAAGATAAACTTCTGTTTACTGACTTCAAATTTAGTGCTATTTCTATAATAGTTTCCTATTTCTTTGCAGTTACCAACATGGTGCATACTTGCGAGCTCTTTGGCTAAGATATGCAAACAACTTACTCGGAGAGGATTTTTTTCTTGAAAAATGTCAGTCTGTCCTTAAGTGATTCATTATCCTGGCATCATTAAGCCTTATGCTTTATCTAACAATGAATCAAGACAGAGGGTCTGATGAGCTTTACATGGAATGAGTTATTTAAATAATGGAGATAGATGTGAACACATAAGCAGCACTCCACCGCCTGAAGGTAAGACCTAGCAACCCCAAGACTAGTGAACAAAAGGCCATCAAGATGCACTGTTGGCACACAGCTCATGATTTTCTGTGTAGGATATTATCAAGTCACTTCAAAATCTCACCCAATAAAATAAGATGCCAAAGTGGAAGCAAGAAACAGAGGAATAGCAATAAGAAAGGGCGAGGCAAGTAAAAAGTCAAAGAGCATGGAATGTACAAGCATTTCAGCTCACAGTGTGTGCATGTGTGTGTAGTCATTTTTGTTGTTGCTGTTGTTCAGGACTCTTTGCGACCCCACTGACTGCAACATACCAGGCTTGCCTGTCCTTCACTATCTATCTGCAGTATACTACATGCACTGTCATTATGCCGTGTTAGGTCGCTTCAGTGTCCGACTCTGCGACCCTATGGACTATAGCCCATCAGGCTCCTCTGTCCATGCAGATTCTCCAGGCAAGAATACTGAAGTGGGTTGCCATGCCCTTCTCCAGGGGATCCTCCCCCAGGGACTGAACCTGGGTCTCTTATGTCTTGTGCATTAGCAGGTGGGTTCTTTACTACTAGTGCCCTCTGGGAGCCAGTGCATCGGTCATTGAAAAAAAGTGAAAGTGAAAATAAGTGTAAGTCACTCAGTCACGTCTGACTCTTTGCAACCCCATGACACGAAATTACAGGACATGATATTAGTTACAAAGGCTTTATTCCTTAAAGGAAGGGCTAAATAATACAATATTTCCTTCATTTGTAAAGGTAAGGAAGGACATATTTAAATACTTTAAATAATGAGGGACTTTTAAATAAAAATTGGTTAGTATTTTTAAAGTATCCACATGAGTTACCTTCCTTGACGTGTAAAATTTAGATACAAATTACTTTTGCTACAGTCAGATAGATAAGAAATGCAACTGCCTTGTGTTCACTACTTTTTAAAATTTAGGTGTAGAGTGTTCATATGAATTCAAATAATTATGAGGCAAGATTGGCTAAACGAGCCTCAAAAGTTTATTAGAGAAGAGGATATCAAGTTGAAGTTTTCAAATTAAGATTCATTTGAAACTAAATATTCTTACATGTTGAAATTATTAATGCTTATTTTAAAAAAAACCCCTAGTTTTAAATCTTTATCTTGCCATTTCCTTGTTCATCATTAAATAATAGTATTCTGCAGAACAGGGACAATCACACCATTTTAAATGTACCACTAGAGGGTTCCAGCGACTCCTGGACCCTCTGGAGCTAGCCCCAACATCTGGTTGCCGTGCGCCATCTAGTGGCTATAAGAATCACTGGTGCCTGAGTGTTCCTTCCTGTACTGCATTTTATTTATAGAAAACACGATGGCACACATTTTTGGAAAATAAAGAGAATTATGAATGGTAATACCAAATTTGTAAAACCATTACCTTCTAAAATTCATATTTAGATCATTTAATAAGCAGTAAAATTCTTAAAATCAGAGAAATTTGTTGTACACAATAGTTATGTATCATACAGATTTAAATGACCTTTAAATTTCAACCCAGTGCAATTCATTTAAATACACTGTACACAGCTTCACGCAGAGACTTACAATTCAGACTAGTGAATAGGAATAATTATTATATTTGCTGACGGTAGGGTAAATGTGATGGTCGAGATATATTTTTTCCTTCTATTGAATATGCTTTAAACAATCTGCCAAAGGGAAGCGTTAGTAGGCATTTAAAAATATTTGGCCAAACTTTTATGTTATTATCTAAAATGCACATTCATCAGACTAAGTTATTTTTCAGTTTAAGAAGGTATTCCAGCATTTCTTATTTTATTCTAAATTCTTTACTAATATGTAGAAAATGAACCTCTCTCACACTCCTACAGATATGTTTAATCTACTTTATATCTACGTCCTAAACAGATGACTGATCATTTACTAAGAAAGCACAAAAGATCAAGTTAAAGGCAGAATTAACGTGACTTTCTCAAAGAAAGTGCCTTCTTGTCCCTTGTTCACCCCCCATTGCGTGTGTAGTCCTCATAAGTCATCTGTTATAATCCCGTACTTCACATTCATTATTACTGGTCACACACAAATAACTTACTCAATATGCCTGAAGCAAAGGTAAGGCTGAGAAGATATTTATTAAAAGCAAAGCAAGCCAACCTGAATCCCTATAGAACTAGTGTTCATTTCATTTTGAGCACGAAGTTATGAAATCTTGCACGTAATTATAAATCAAAAACCAGTATGGGCTCACTTTGAACCGGTGGCAGCAAATCAACCAAATTTCATTCTTTCTTTTTGAAAGTACTGCTATTTGACTGGTGGTTTAGGAGCATCTGCCTTGCCCAGAGTAAGTATTTTTCTGCTAAGTGGATGGATGAATGTGGCATATCTGGGTTTGGAGCGGAAATTTCACAGGGACTTTTGGGTGGAGCTTTGAGATCAAGGAATATAGATCGGAGGTGGGACAAGTAGGTAAATTCTTAGCTGTAAGTTAATGAATTGAGATCCACTTGGATGGAAGTCTCCAGGACCACATCTGAGTCCTTTTTCCTGAACCTGTTCTATTCAGTACTTGAAAAAAATGGAGAAGCTGAAGAAGAAACCTAAAGTACTAAAAGCAAAGTGGGCAGGAAGGGGCTCCAAAGTCTTTTCATTTTATTAGAATAATGAGCTCACATCAATCAAATGGATATAGTATATACAGTATAAGTATTTCTAAGGTTTGAAAGGGTATGTGCAGCTCCCATAGCAATAACTGTCCTGTATCTCCCACAAGAGATTATCCAGCCTGGGGCAAACACCTCAGTGAGGGGAAACCCACACTCTCAAGGCAGCCATCATCATCTGACAGGTTCAACGACAAATACAACACCGCATTCTTTGGTTTAAAGCAAATGTTATTGTTACAAGGGAGGGAAAGATCTAGTTTTCAGCAGTTTTTGATATAGATGACCTAACTGAGAAAGACAACTGATAAAAGACTTAACTCTACCTTCGCATCTATTAAGAGATTTCCATTAACAATAGCTCTTACGTCAACTAGGGGGGTGCAAACTTTAGAAGATACAGTGATGTGTCAGGGTATACTTAGAAAAAAGTGGCTGAGAGAATTGAGGGTGTCTGCTTTGGAGAAATGAAGATGCCCGTGGTTATGGCAGGGTTGACAGGAGCACCAGTGCCCGGAAGTGAAAATTCGAGTGTGACGGCTGGAGCTATAAAGTAGCCAAACGAAGCCACAGGAGACAACTCAGGGCTGCCAGAGACAAGGACTCTGCCCTCAGAAACATCACCCAACTTGTCTTGCAGAAGCAAGAGCTCTCTGTTACTCAACGAATTTAAGGAGAGGTAGGAAATAATACTCGACTGGGAGCCACTCTCGTTACCAAGGAGACAATGATACCAGGTATTGTGCGGATCAAATGAAAGAAAAGATCCGTAAAGTGTGCAGAAAACTGCATAGTAGGGACTGGTTGTCTGTGAGAGATGACACCCAAGGGATTCCTCTAATGAGGAAATGAACTAAACTCCATGACTTCGAAGGTCCATTTGGACCCTAGGAGTCAATGATTTCATCTTATTAATAAGTCACGCTGATTAATTCTGCTTCAGCATTAGAGGTTTATATTGCTTTGCATTACAATGTATACACCACATTTCCCCCACTTTCACAATATATATTAAAACCTTTGAGTCAATCTTATAATGCTATAATGTTAAAATCCTTTCATAGTATCTCATTAAACCCCTTCTTCTCTTTCACTATTCATCACTTGGATAATTGAAATAGAGGCTGTCTGGTGCAAATGGGGCTAATGGTTATTTCAGAAAGTTCAAGGAAAATAGGAATAACTCAAAATATATGAGGATTCACTGACAAAAGGTCATTCTTTCTTTTTTCTTATTACTGAAATGCTCCCATAAAAAGTCAGTAATACAACCTGATCATACTCCTGTGATTTGTGTTCACTATCTACTGATAGTATGTTTATTCAACTTTTATGTCTCTGTACGCATTCTTGGCCTTCCTAAGTAAACTGAATACACACTATCATATATAAAATAGATAACCAGCTAGGACCTACTGTATAGCAAGGGAGTTCTACTCAATATTTTATAATAACCTATAAGGGAAAAGAATCTAGAAAAAATAGATATGTGTATGTATAAGTGAATCACTTTGCACATCTGAAACTAACACACTGTAAATCAACTGTACCCCAATAAAAACCTAACTTAAATACTAAATGGCTTAATTTTTCAGATCCAAAAACAAGAAAGAAAATGGATTAAAAAATAGTGCCCGATCACTTCCCTGATGGTTCAGGGGTGAGACTGTGCTTTCACTGCAGGGGGCACAGGTTTGATACCTGGGCAGGGAACTACCCATCGTGCAGTGTGGCCAACAAAACAACAACAACAAAATGAGCGTCTAAGAAATCGATGAAAACGTCTCCTGGGAGAGCTCAGGATCAGGGAAGAGGGAAGGATGTGGAATTAAGAAGAAAAGGAAGAAGGGCTGGGAAACGGGGAAGAAAGATGGCAGTTTGCACTCTGTGCTGAATTACCTTAGAAACAGCAAAAGCATTAACATGGTAGATGAGCAAAACTAAACTGCAGACTCTATAAAGCTTTTCTGAATTCAAGCAGCATCTTGTGCTATAACGTCATCACACACACAAAGATGCCCCACCTCAATGATCAGAATCATGAAAGTCTCTGTAAAGAAACCTTCAAACAATCTGCTATAATAACATGACTCAATATATGGCAAAGAATGCCAATTTAAATGAATTTGCTACCTCAGCTGGGAAACAGTTCACACAGTGTGGTTACCTTAATGTATCTGAGATGGGAGCAGTATTTACATGGCCCCACGGGGTCTGTTACACATGAAGCTCCCAGAGGTGGGTGCTGGAGGCGGAGTCCTGTCCAGGATAGTTACTGAACTGAGTTGTCTTGATCTCTGGTATGTTGCTATCAGGAAAGCCTATGAATGAATTTCCCTCTTCTCTGAGATTCACACATTCCAGTCACCAGTCACTTTTCCTTGAAAAGGTTCTGCAATTGGGGTGGAATTTGGTCTTTGGTCTCTTCCCAGGGCCTCCTATCAGTGGTATCCAATGGGATCCAGAAAGCAAGGCAGGCAGGGAGGGGATGCCAAGTGAGAGACATACATGGTATGTATGGGGTGATGGATGGGGTGAGCAGGGAGCTAAGTGAAGAACCACCGGCTTCTTTTCTGGGAGGGTGAATCGGTGGGAGGGTAGATGTGTTGGGTGAATGGATGGTGACAAAGTCAGCGAGTCACTCGTGATCTCAATTTCCTTCTTTGCAAACTATGAACATAAAAAATCCTCTCCATATACAAAAAATACCAGTGAGAATCAAATGGAATCATGGGGAAATAAAGTTTTCAACTCCTTGCAGTGTTAAATATATGTCAATCTTATTTTATGTTTTTGTTGTTGTTGATGTTTATCGGTTTGGTTATTTGGGGGATGAGATCAAGGGGAGAAAAACATGATCTAAGTGGTGGTGAAAATGCTAACTTTAAGAGAAGAAAATGATTTTATTCAGTATGTTTGGTATGTTATGTGGACATTTTAAAACCTAGACAAGCATTTAAGTGGCAACTCTGACTATGAAAAAGTCTAGACCACTGGGTTCATACTAATGTAAGTCCTTAAGACACAGAAGAAATACTTGTTTCCAAATTTCACTAAGACTTAAGCCTTTTTGACTAAGAGGGAATGCACTCTGCTCAGACATGATGGGTGAGCACAGAATACTCCAGCACACCAGGGCTCTGAAGTCAAGCAGCTGGCCCTGTCTGGACTCTCAGTGACCCTCGGGTGAGAAGCCCTGCGGAGCTGTTACCTGTGTGTGTCCTTCGATGAGCCTTCAGGTGAGAACTTTTTGTATACACTTTGTTGCAGCCCTCGAAATCGCATCTGTGGATACGCCGTTTTCTCGAGTCTGGGGATTCAGACCTTCTCTGGCGTCTTGTGCTCTCAATACTAAATGGTGAGATTGAACTGGAAAAAGAAAAAGGAGACTTAAACGGTGAGCAAACACAGCACTTTGTTTGGTTCCAGCGCCGTGAGACCTGAGGCTCACAGTCTGCAGCTTCATACAGACTCAAGGCCCCATGTCCACATTACTGATGTCACTTTCTGGGACACATTTCATTGCTTAATCTCGAAGGCGGGTGGCTTGACCTATTTTTGATGAAACACTCCTTGGGAGAGGAAGACATGCTTAAAATAACAACAGAATGAAAAAACCAAAAACCTAAATGAAAGCAGTGGTGAATGAGTAGATCTCCATCATCAAAAGAAATTATCCGGTGGTGGTAAAATTAATCGCCTAAAGTTCTGAACTTGCGAAGACACTTATAGAGAATATTTTAGGAAGACCTGCTACAGACAAATGACAAAATGAATGCATTTAATAAGTAACATGAGGGTCTGAATTGCATGTAACAACACATAAAATCATGTAAAATCACAGTGTACGTTTCAAAACAAGTGAGGTTGGGCTGAAAGAAATGACATCAGTACATCAATAACATGACTCATGACAAGCTATTTTGGTTCTGCAAAATGCACCTGACATTTAACTCTTCCCGTTGGTGGTTTTTCACGGTGAGGAATCAAGTGCATTGTATTTAAAGATTAGCTGTACCACATTATGAAAAAGGTTTTAACTATGAAATTTGGCCCCAACTTGTACATTGTTTAATCTTAATGCCACAGTAGAAAAACAGGATTAGTTTGTAATGTCAGGTAACTGATTAACATGTACTTCTTCCAACATTAATCTCTTTTGATTGAAATAGAAATGAAGAATATGACTCATTTTTCTTAGTTATTCATGAAGCTCTTTAAAGTTACAGTGAAATACAATAAAAAAGCAATCACTCATATTCCTACTATAAAAGATTTACCACTATTAATACTTTGACATTATTTTCTTCCAGCTTTTCTAGGTTTTGGTGTTTTTTAAAATTACTTTTTATTAATAAATCAGTCCTCAAAAAAACTGAACACTATAGATAAAGATAACTTTCCCCCTCTTTCTTACATCATTATCCTGATCCCTTGTTCTCCCAGGGAAAATCTCTATCATCAGTTTTCTACAAATCCTTTCAATTCTTTTAAATTATGCTTACTGGTATCTGCATTCATGGAAACTCATTATATTGTGTTTTTTAAGAGACATATAGATAAAAGGCTGTTCACATCATTCTGCAAATTGTTCCACACTTGACTTTTCTTCACTCAATACTGAGGATCTGAGATCTGTTTATACTGATATAAACAGTGGTTTGTTCATTTGAAGTGCTATATACCATAGTGCACGGATCCTAAGATGAATCTTTTAATATTTCAGTGTCTCTAAAATCAGGATGCCTCTGACATTTGATGGCTGGTCATGGTGTAATTGATATATTTTGTCTTTCTCAGTGGTGTATTTTACAATAGATGGTGTTTTAATCTACCTAGATCAGGAGTAGGTAAACTGTTTCTATAAAGGGCTAGATAGTGAATATTTTGACCGAGAGTCATACAGTCTATATTGTGACAAATCAACCCTGCAACTGTAGCATGAAAGCAGCTATAGATAAATACGAGTATAAATAAAACAAATGAGTACGTCTAGGTTCTAATAAAACTTTATTTACAAAACAAATAGTGGGCAGTATTTGATCCATGGGCTATAATTGGTTAATACTTGACTCAGATGAAATACGGGAGTAGTCCAATGAACATTCATTTCAGAGTTTAAAAATTCATTTCCTAAGTGATGGACATATAGATTTATTTCTAATATCTTACTGCAACATTGCTCCAGTAAACTTTAAAGTGTCTCCTTCCACATGGTGGTGGTGGCTTAGTTGCTAAGTCATGTCCAATTAGTGCAACATTCTGGACTGTAGCCCACCAGGCTCCTCTGTTCATGGGATTTCCCTGGCAAGAACAGTGGAGAGGGCTGCCCTTCCCTTTGCCAGGGGATCTTCCCGGCCCAGGGATTGAACTCGGGTCTCCTGCATTGCAGGCAGACTCTTTACTGACCTAGCCACCCAAGTTTTCAAAGCATCTTTTCACTGTATAAGTAACAGATTCAGTAGCCAATGCTTTATATTATTAGCTAAGATCAAATATAAGTGACATTTATCTGCCTGTATCTTAAACAGTTTTGTGCAAGATTTCTAAGAAGCTGAAGGAAAGAACAAAACTGTATCTTAAACAGTTTTGTGCAAGATTTCTAAGAAGTTGAAGGAAAGAACATATGGCTAAGCCACTTTTTCAGCCTTCTTATCACTCAATGTGGCTTTGTGGTTTTCCACATCATTGACTCAGTTGTAGGGCTTGGAGCTTGCTTGTGAAAAGAGTCAAAACAGTGTGACTGGTCTGTCCCATGAGAGAAGGGCTTTAGTCACTCCCAACAAGGTATGTTCTGGCATAGGGTGTGATTCTTGTGAACGAATTGACTCTATATGTGATAATAAGGCAACAGTAATTCATTTCTTGACTATTTAGTCATAAAAACAAATATGGATTTTGTCACTGGGGGCCTCAGAAATAGAAACTTTCGTGTTGTGGTATGTTTTACACCTTTCAAACCAAGAATATGACATGGTATTTATGTCCCTCAAATTGTAACATAAAGCCTATAGTAAGAACACTTTGTTTTGTACAATGCTTTCTAAGCACTATACACAGACTTCTATACATAAGTCTAAATGTAACTAAGCATAATCACACACACATATTGCTTGGCCTGTTGATTTTAGCTATTTATTCTGCTATATGTTCATATATGCAGAAAAAAGTAAAAAAAAAAAACTCTAAAATCAAAACCTAGTAACTACTAAGTAAGTCTATAAGGGACCAAGGAGATAATGCTGCTATACAGTCAGCCACTGGACTATATGGTGGGCAGGGTAGGAAAGCAGGGCTACAGAATGGCGGGAAACCACTTCACTCAGATGTTTGAATTTACATCAAAATTGAAGACATGTTAGGTGCATGGCCTTAATCCTTTACAAAACTTCATAATGCGGTTTCCCTCATTTTAAAGTGAAATGTTTTAGGGCATTATAAAGAACAACTACCTAAAGATATCTGCATGATGATGATAAAAATAATTTTTAAAGAGGTATGTGCATTGAATAAATGGACCCAACCAAGCTAACCTTAAAATGACATTCAATGGGTAAAACCTCCCCTGATTCTCCCTTTTAAATGGCAGGGATACCCTCAGATGTCACAGAACCTTACGCTAGCCTGTACCTTTCAAACAAGAACTACTTATTTGATCTCTTTGTGGAAAGGCAGGTAAATGGGGCTGAAGTAAAAAAAAGAATCAGAAATGCAGACAAGCTTAAAGAACACAGGAAGAGGAGAGGAAAACCCAAGTCCACGGAGGACTGCTACCATACTGGGCCCACAGCACGATCCTGGAGTTGGGGGACATGGTGGTTGGAAGATAACTGTGGACTGGGTGTTTGGCCACGCCAAGTCCACAGCAGGAAATCTGATAGTTAAGATGCTGGTACCAAGTACTTTTGTGTCTCTGGAGACAAGAAAAATGTGGGCATTCAAGAAATGTTTGCTAAATAGAATGACTGAATAGTTGGATGGATGAATGGATTAATGAATTAAGTCAGGTATTCTTAATTTTTAATTCAATATAATCAGCTAATTAATTAACCTTTAATAGGTTAATTAATCCTTACCAGGATCCTTTGACATCAAGTCTTCTGATAATGCTTAATTCCTTACTCTTACCTTCATTCCCCTGTTTCAGATTTTATTTTTTTCATAATACATATATTTTATTGCAGTATAGTTGATTTAAATGTTTCAGGTGCATGGCATGGTGATTCAGTTATATATATATACATATATTGTTTTTCAGATTATTTTCCATTATAGGTTATTACAAAATATTGACTACAGTTCCCTGTGCTATACAGTAAAACTTTGCTGCGTGTTGCATATCTGTTTTGTTTGTTTCATATTTTAAGTGCTGTAATATACAAAGTGGTGACTGAATACCAGGGATTCTGGGTAACCATTAAAATCATATGTTCCCCTGAGTGTCTTGGTTCTTTGCTCTAACGTGAAGAGAATGGCATTCTAAAGCACGGCTTACAATTAAAATTTTCAGTGAAATTAAAATATTCTTCTCTTTCTATGCTTTCTGAGCCATGTGGCCTCTGTTTCCACAGCTTTTAGGTATCCCCAAATGCACGCACACTGACTTGTGGGCTTCAAAAGTTGGCCTCGTTCTGAAGAATGGAAATGTGCAAGAAACTACTGCCTATGCCAGCAAAGGATTCTTCCAATAATCCTTAGTAATAAGCTGGGTATGATGAAAATGGTCGGGACCATTCAGCAACTGAACACATTTGCTCTGTGTTCCCAGACATTGCACTAAATACATCCACACAGTTCATAAATAATAACTAAAGGCCCACTCCCTTCCCCAGAAGGCTAGACCATTTAGAGAAGTGAATGAACACCCGAGGGGGCCTCACAGGCACTGCGTCGTAATAATTAGATGGAGAGAGAACAAATGAGTGAATCACGCCTTCAGTTACACAACAGTCCCACTTGGAATGGTAAGTTAAATTAGAAGGAAACCCAGAGAGGCTCGAAAAGTCACATCCAAGAACAGCTCTATTTAAGCAGAAGGCACCACGCAGCTGTCATGAAAGGAATGAAGGTTAACTGTAATCAGCAGGTAATAAAGGCCATTTGTCACATGTGACCTGAGAGCCGCGAGATGCCCTTCACTGAAATTGGAGTTTCTACAGGAGTTAAAAAGAAAAACCCAGGACAATCTTTTAAGACTGGGAAGAGGACACACACACCCTAAATTTTAAAACAAGAGCAGAAAACAGAGGAATGGAAGGTCCTTCAGCAAATTCACACACATCATCTCAACAGAACATCAAGGAGGCTGATTGAGGATAACAATGAAGAGCTGACACTGACAGGATGCCTGCGGTGGGCCAGGCACTGCTCTAAATGCTTTAAGCTTCAAAGCAGCTCTTGGAAGTCAATATTATTAGTACCTCTAGTTTATAGATGAGGAAACCGAGGCAAAGGGAGATTAAGATCAAGGCCAAAACAGAGTGGGTGACCACACCAGGATCTGAACTCAAGGGCTGGACACTAGAATCCACCTGAGTTATTATGTTCTACTCATTCAGGTATTTAGGAATGTAAACCACATCTAATAAAAGATGCATGCATGAGTGCATGCTAAGCCACTTTAGTTGCATCCAACTTTGTGCGATGCTATGGACTGGAGACTACCAGGCTCCTCTGTCCATGGGATTCTCCAGGCAAGGATAGTGGTAGCATTCCCTCCTCCAGGAGAATCTTCCTGACCCAGAGATTGAAGCTGCATCTCTTAGGTCTCCAGCACTGACTGGCAGGTTCTTTACCACTAGCACCACCCGGGAAGCCCCATAAAAGATAAAAAAGCAACAAAATAACCTGAATCATTTAAATTTCCCGTCTAATCCTATTATAGAAAACAATACATAAAAGCATTCTAAAATGTAGCCTGCTATGATAAAGCATACACTTTACTCCTGAGAATTTTACAGTAAACTCTTTTATAAATACTGCCAGTACAGATACACAGTGTAACTACTTACCATTAATCTACCTTAAAAATACTTCCTTAACTTTGTAAAATATGTATCTTTCCAGGGAAATGTTTTTGAAGATTGAGTCTGGCAGTGATATGTGATTAAGTCTTCCTCGACGATCAAGACCAGAGTACTTGTTCCTTCCCTGCCATCTTTGTTTATTTACAATGGTACCAGAAAGCATTTAGAGTTAGTTGCACAACTGGGTTACCTTAAGGGAAGGGGGCACATTCAGCTTTGAAAGTATATTTTGTACTGTTTTCCAAAGCTTGTTTTAAAATGATCTTCAATAGAACGTAAATATCACCTACAGGAATTCTGAATCAGCTGCTGCCACAGAATAGACGGAAGTGAGAACTACTTCCTCGTTAGTAAATCAAACACCACGTTGGGAATGAAATATCGAGGCCACAAGCCAAAAAATAGAGTCAATGAGAATTTCAGTTAACCAGGGAGTTACATAAATCTTAGTACTTGAGATTCTATTCATGTGGACAAACCAGACACATGTAAGTTTTTGCAGGCTTTTTCTTAGCCAGCAGATGGCTCTCAGAAGCAGGAATCTTCCTATTTCTCTTCTATACTATCACAGACTCTCTAGCTTCTATCAAACCACATCAAGGTCTTCTCTGGGATATTAATTAGAGAAAGCGGGTTATTTAGATTCATTCACTATCCAGTCCCCAGAAGCTTCACTCTAAGATAGCACAAATCCACTGATTCACCTCTTTCGTTCCCGCCCATGGACTTCCCTGGTAGTTCAGATGGTAAAGCATCTGTCTGCAATGCAGGAAAATCTGTTTCCATCCTCGGGTCAGAAATATCCCCTGGAGAAGGAAACAGCAACTCACTCTGGTATTCTTGCCTGGAGAATTCCATAGACAGAGGAGTCTGGTGGGCTATAGTCCAGGGGGTTGCAAAGAGTCAGAAGCAACCGAGCAACTAACCTTCACTTTCATTCCTGCCCACAGCTTCCTACAGAAAACTACTTTTGAGCACATTGAAATCATAAGATTAGAAGTTGCCAATCTTTCCAGAAGCTGTGACAAAAACATTACACCACTTTACATTCAAATTTGAATTTAATAAAAATAAATCCATTTTCACAAAATGTATAAATCAAGAGTAATACTTAGATGAAATACATCCAAAAGCTCAATCTTGGCATTTATTCAACTAGAATTTGGCACTTTTTCATATGAACAGAATATGTGCAGAATGCATTTTGAATTATTCTAATAATAAATGAAATATCCTACTAATTAAAAGATTTGTTCACTGGTTTACCAATGAACTTTTTGTAGGTAAGTCTGTAGATAGATTTATAGTATATCATGATTTTCTTTAAAAATAACAGCTGCCACTCAGTAATTTTAATTACTATCTAGGACCATTAAAATACTTAAGACTGTTACAGACTCTGCTTTTTTTTGATTCATCATATTTTAGCAAGTAAGTAAGATCATAAGTTGTTTAAGCAAAAGATAAAATAGATACATGGATAAACAGAAAAATGAATTATTAACGGCATTTGCTGTGATTTGTTATATAGTTAACCTATTATGATGAATTTAGATTAAAGGCTGAAAGAGGATTTTTTGTTTTAAAAGAAAAAAAACAGAGAGACCCATTTCAGATATACAGTTATCTACTCAAAACAGTTTCTTTGGGGGTGACACTGTATTCATTGTAAAGATTTTTTTCCCATAAAATCAATTCATAATATAGGATGGAACAAGGGCCCTGAAACAGGTATAGATTTCTGAATTATATTGGACATGGAACAAAAGACATAAAACTTGCCAAATATTCAGAAGAACGTTTCCACAAAATTTCTTCAAGAAACATTGGGGTTTAAATTATATTTCATGCTAGGAGTTGTAGCTCAATGGATCATTGCAGCCTTAAAATAACTGTCTAGGTCTGAACATGATTAAATAATCAGAATGCCTTTAAGGTGGGTGCTGTCTTCCCCAGGCTGGCACAAGCCTTACCACTGTTGCCTTATAAAGGCAGCACTGCGCATTTATCTTATAGGTGTGGTCCTTGAGTCCATCTGGATTTGAGACTAAATCTTTATTTTATTAAAGATAAACTTTAAACTCCTCAAGAATGAAGATGTGGTTACATGCATGCCTCTCTAGAACCTGGCATATCAGAAGGGTGATGAGAAAGAAAGAGGAAAGAGCTGGGGGAAATAAGTCCACCCCATGAGGACATTCCCAAGGGCGAACACTGGGAATGCTAACTTTTCCATATCAGAAAGATCTTCTTATAAGGCAGATTCAATCATAAAGAAGTTGTATGGATTTGCACTAGGTGAGGACAGTATATAATAAGACTTGGTGTTTTAAATATTAAGACATATATATAATGTTTGAAATATACAGTTCTTATGAGTTATTGTAATGCAATCATAAATAAACTTTTTAAGTAACCATCAACACAACCTCCATCTATTTTATGCTCATCATTAACAAAGTCTATGTTCCACTAGAGATTTGTTTTATTAAAGCGCACTGAAATTATACCAGTTAATATCTGGTACTTACGCTTACATAAATTATTGAAACAGTTTTTAATTACTCATACAGGGATATATAAATAACATGGCCAAGTAGAACTAATTAGTAATATCCCACTTGAGCTTTTTTTTTTTTGGCCAAAAGGGCTATCTGGTGCCACAAATAGGCATTTGTCCTTCCATAACATGTGTGTGTATTTGAATTTTGGAGAATACCAAAAATCTTCCCATCTAATGGAGGAAATATTTTGTTTTTATTTTCCTTCTTGAAACTCTACTTTTGAGTACTCTGCCAAATTGATGTTGTAAAAGTTAGAAGGTATAGTAATGTTATCCAAATTTATACCTGAAAGACATTAGAAGATAAGCAAACCAGGGCTCAAAAAGTTAATTAAACTAACCCACACAGCTAAACAGTAGTAGAGTTGGTATTAGTCTATTTCCTGACTCTTCAAGCTAGGATCCTTTCACTCGTCAATAAAACTGGAGAGAGAAAGAACTATGTTATAATCTTTATTTGGTATGAAGGAAAGCCTGCTTGGCAAAACTGAAATATATACATATACACAAAATTTTTTTTCATCAGATAGTTAGAACTAAAAATCCCCACCCTATTTACGTTTTTGTTATGGCTTCCAGGAAACTCAGTCACATTAGCCTAGGGCCTGGTGTGTTTATTCCCCATTCTAATAATACAACAGTAATTCTTAAGTGTACATCTCATAAAGTTATTTCTGAACTAGGACAAATATTAATGATAAACAAGCAAAAGAAAACAAAAACAGAACATGCTGATCTTAAAAATGGAGGAAATGATGTGAAATTTGAATCTTCACTTTTATATGCAGACTTCTAAATTAAAGTTTTGCGATCAATAAGCTCTCATATTATCTTTAAAGAAAAAAAGAAAACAAAAATTATATTTTTTGTTGTGGTTCCTAGAAAAAAAAGCACAGGCTGTGATATGAAAATTTACATATGAATTATAGCTTATTATAATTTATTGGGCTTTCCTAGTAGCTCAGACAGTGAAGAATCTGCCCGCAATGTGGGAGACCTAGGTTCGATCCCTGGGTCGGGAAGATCCCCTGAACGGCATGGCAACCCACTCCAGTATTCTTGCCTGGAGAATCCCATGGATAGAAGACCCTAGCAGGCTATAGTCCATAGCGTCGCAAAGAGTCAGACACAATTGAAATGACTTAGCACACATCCAGGAAGATTAGCCTAGAATAATGAAAACCTGATACAACGTCCAATATATCTTAAACTTGGGTTTCTTCTTCCTTTTTTTGGTTAATATCTTTATTAAGATGTAAAAGATATAATTCACATACCATAAAATCACCCTATAAAGTGCACGATTCAGTGGCATTCATTATATTCACAATGTTTTGGAACCATCACCTCTATATAATTTCAAAATATTTTCATCACCCCCAAAAGGAAACTCCATGTTCATTAATGCATTCCACACACCCTCTCTTCCTAGCTCTTGCAACTACTAATCCAATTTTCTGCCTTTATGGATTTGGCTATTCTGAGTATTTATTAGAAATAGAATAATAAAATATGGGCTTTCTATGGCTAGCTTTGTTCACATAAGCATAAAGTCCTTAAGGTTTATCCATGTTGTGGCATGCATCAATAGTTTATTCCTATTTTTCCTTCCAGTATTGAAACATAATTGATATTCAGCACTGTATAAATTTGAGATGTACAGTATAATGAATTAATTTACATATATCATGAAATGATTAATACTTCATTCCTTTTTTTTTTTCCCATTTATTTTTATTAGTTGGAGGCTAATTACTTTACATCATTGCAGTGGTTTTTGTCATACATTGAAATGAATTAGCCATGGATTTACATGTATTCCCCATCCCGGTCCTCCCTCCCACCTCCCTCTCCACCCGATCCCTCTGGGTCTTCCCAGTGCACCAGGCCCGAGCACTTGTCTCATGCATCCTCTTTTAATAGCTGAATAGTATTTCATTACACACCATATTTTTACTCATTAGTTGATAGACATTTGGATTGATTTTACTTTTTAAGTATTAGGAATAATGCTGCTACGAATATCTGTTCAAGCTTTTGTGTGAACATGTGTTTTAAATTCTCTTAGCCACATACCTAGAAATGGAATTACTAGATTATATGGTAATTCTATGTTTAATATTGTGAGTTTTCAAACTGTTTTTCAAAATGACCACACCATTTTATAATTTCACCAGCACTGTAAGAAGCTTGTAATTTTTCATTCTCACTAACGCATTATGTTTGTCATTTGAATTTTTGCCATTTTAATGCATGTAAAGTGGCATCTCATTGCAGCTTTCATTCATAATATCCCTAACAACTAATGGAGTTGAGTCTTTTCATATACTCACAGGCCATTTGTATATCTCCTTCAGAGAAATGTCTATTCAAATACTTTGCTTATTTATAAATTGTGTTGTCATTTAACTGTTAAGTTGTGAAACTTCCATATATTCTGGATACAAGTCACTTATCAGATAAATAATTTGCCAATATTTTCCCCCAATCTGTGGGTTTTTTCATTTTCTTGTGGTCCTTAAAGCACAAAAGTTTTAAATATTAAGTCCAATTTAACATTTCTTTTGTTGTATGTGTGTGTGTGGTTATATCTAAGAAAGCTTGAGCTAACCTAAGTCTCAGAGATTTACTCTTATGCTTTCTTCTTATAGATTTGGCTCTTATATTTAGATTTATGACCCATTTTTAGTTAATTTTTGTGTACAGTATAAGAAAGGAAGGAGTCTAATTTCATTCTTTCACATGTGGATACACAGTTGTCTCCATATTATTTGCTAAAAAGATTATTCTTTCTTCATTAAATTGTCTATGAAATCTCATGAAAATCAACTGATTATAAATGTAACGGTTTATTTCTAAGATCTCACCTTTATTCCACTGATCTATATGTGCATATTTAGTCTAGCACCACACTGTCTTAACTTTATAGCTTTGAGGCAAATGTTACAATTGAAAAGTTTTAGTCCTTCAGATTCATCTGTTTCAAGATTATTTTAGGGTCAGTTTGTCAATTTCTGCAAAAGAAAATGCAGCTGGAATTTAGATAGAAATTGCAGTGAATTTATTTACCATTTAGTAGAAGGCTACCATTTACTCAACATTAAGTCTTTCAATCTACAAACACAGAAGTCTTTCCTTTTACGAATTCTTTAGTTTTCTTAAAATAATGCTTCAAACTTCTCAGTGTGCAAACCTTGTCCTTATTCAGTTAAATTTGAAAGTGAAGTGACAGTGTCAGTTGCTCAGTCATGTCTGACTCTTTGCGACCCCATGGACTGTAACCCTCTGTCCATGGTATTTTCCAGGCAAGAATACTGGAGTATATTGTCATTTGCTTCTCCCCAGGAATCTTCCCAACTCAGGGATCGAACCCGGGTTTCCTGCTTTGCAGGCAGAGTCTTTACCATCTGAGCTATTTTATTTTTTTCATGTTATTATAAATGGAATTATTTTCTTTTTCACTGAAGTACAGTTGATTTACAAGGTTGTGTTGAAATTATTTTCTTAATTTTCATTTTCGGATAGTTCATTGTTACTGGATAGAAATACAGTCAATTTTTGTATATTGATATTATGTCCAGCAATCATGCTGAACTTCTTTATAAGTTCTGATAGTTTTTTGAAGGGATTCATTTGAGTTTTCTATATACAAGATCATGCCAACCATAAACAGAGATAATTTCATTCCTCCCTTTCATATCAACTATACTTAGAGCTAACTTTACTTCTTCCTTTCCAATCTGGATTCTCTTATTTCTTTTCCTTAACTGCCATGGCTAGAGTACTCAATGAAGGTGGTAAGTACATAAGTCCATTCTCTAATCTGTATCTCCACCTTCCCCCCACATTGGCTCATCAAAACCATTTTTCTGGATTCCATGTGTGTGACTGCTCAGCGGCTCATTCATGTTCGACTCTCTGCAACTCCATGGATTGCAGTCTGCCAGGCCTCTCTGTCCATGCAATTTTCCAGGTAAGAGTACTGGAGTGGGTTGCCATTTCCTCCTCCAGAAATCTTCCTGACCCTGGGATCAAACTTGCATCTCTTGTGTCTCCTGCATTGGCAGGCGGATTCTTTACCAGGGCCACCTGAAAAGCCCCAGATTCCATGTATACATACGTTAATACGTGGTATGTATTTCTTGCTTTCTGACTTACTTCACTCTGTATAACAAGCTCCAGGTTCAGTCACCTCACCAGAACTGACCCAAAGTCATTCTTTTTTATGGCTGAGTAGTATTTTATTGGATATATGTATCACATCTTCTTTATCCACTCATCTGTCAATGGGACATCTAGGTTACTTGCAAAGCTACTCTATATAGTGCTGCACTGAACATTAAGGAACACGTGCCTTTTAGAACTGTGGTTTTCTCAAGGTATATGCCCAGTAGTGGGGGTTTCTGGGTCATATGATAGATTTAGGGAAGGGACGATCAAGAGCGAGAGGATATATGTATAATTATGGCTGATTCACACTGTTGTACGGCAGAAACCAACACAGCACTGTAAAGCAATTTTTCTCCAATTAAAAAATTAAAAAAAAAAAAAAACACAGGGAGTATAAACATCCTTGTCTTGTTCCTGATCTTAGAAATCCCTTTCTATTTCTAGTCTGCTGAGTGTTTTTATCATGAAAAAAAATGCTGAATGCCTTTTCTGTACCTATTGAGATAATCATGTGGTCTTGTATTTAAGTCTATTAATATATTATACTGATTGATTTTCGTAAGTCAAACCAGCCTCATTTCTGTGCTACATCCCACATAGTCATGGTATATGCTCTTTTGTATATGTTGCTAGATTCAGTTTGCTTGTTTTATGTTGAGGGTTCTTGAGTCTGTATAAAGGATCTTGTCTATTTTCTATCATCTGTATCTGGTTTTAGTATCTGGGGAATGATATTCTTATAGAAGAGACTGAAAAGTGTTTTGGGTTCCTTCTTTACCTCGGGTTCCACAAAAAAAACATGTTTATAAGAGCCATTCCTTAATACATTCCTATTTGCTGATACTGACACTTTCTTTCCAACCTCAGTTTTGCTCTTAGCCTGCTTCTATGGGGGTGATCTTTCTGACATTTCTATGCTATTGGCCTTGAACTGCTCACCTACAGCTTCATAGATCATTAAAATCTCAGAGCCACACTGTCCACCAAATGCATGGCCCTGGCCCATCTTTCTTCACCTAAGCAGAAGGGTTAGATTAAAACTTTGTAAGCTTTCATGCGTCAGGTAAATACCACTTAACGTTTCTGACTTCATTCTTCTTCATTACTGGTAAAACCCTGTCCACAGTTCTGACTGGTAGCCTTTCAGTATATACTATGCTGTTTATAGTAAACTTACTGTATACTATCAAATACTGCAGGTGGCAGAGTAAGGGCTTTTATATCAACATATATAAACTTAGAAATCATCATAAAAATTACAGAAAGATTGGTAGGGTTGATATTGTTAATGGAAGTCTAACAGCTGAGAAATAGCTGAGAAAATAGACGCTTAGAATGGGTAAGTGCCTGAGAAAAGAGAGACTTAAGACCTCCAGTCCACACTTAAACTCTTACATCACATCATTCCTAAAATGAGATGAAAAATCTATAAAACATCAAGATAACAACGCTAAGTCTCTTGTACCATATTTATTGTTGATTAAATATAATTTGCACTGTTGGCATTTTTTTTTAACTTGGCTGTTTCTTGCTGAGAAAATCTGTATGATGAAAGTTTAAATAAGTGGCAGTCAGATATATAGGTATTTTTCAACTTAACACTACTTATTTAATCAAATAAAACAACAAACATTTTCTGTGGGTTCACCATAGAAAAGCAAATGAGCATATACAAAAGTCTCCTCAAAGAGTTTACAGTAGGTGAGGTGTAGGATTTGGATATTTATCCACCTCAAACAGGTGACAAAAGACTCAAATATACCAGCTATATGACATGTGGAAGTCTAATCTTAACTCTCAGAAGATGTATGTAAATTTCTGGGAGGTTTATACTCTCAGGGCTCTCTAGGCCTCTATCATTAATCCTGAAGTAAAAATCAGCACCTTCTTCAGTCTTCACACCAAGAACCACCATATACACACATCTGAGCTCAGCAGCCCTTTTACCACAGACGGTGAGGCACTCTTGGAGTTCTGGCTCTCTCTGCCTAGTGTTCCTATATTTGTAAAATGCTTTTGCGTGCTTCTGCGGTGCTCCCTGGTCCCCTCCAGCCTCAGGCAACTGTTCATCTTGCTGGCATTTTCTCCTCCCTTCACCTCGCCTCCAGTTTCTTCCCCACTCCCGAGTGTGCACGCTGTCGCTTCAGTCGTGTCTGACTCTCTGCAACCCCATGGACTGCAGACCTCCAGGCTCCTCTGTCCATGGGATTGTCCAGACAAGAATACTGGAGTAGGTTGCCATGTTCTTCTCCTGGGGCTGTTCCCAATATAGGAATCGAACCCGGGTCTCTTACATCTCCTGTACTGGCAGGGAGGTTCTTTACTAGGCATTCTCTCTCCTTCACCTCTTCTCTGGTTTCTTCTCCCACCCCCATCTCATCTTTATTCAAGAGAAAAACAACAAACCCCTCCCCTTGGCACATGCAGGGCTGATTTTCCCTGGTAAAAACCCTGGGGCTAAGGTTACATCAAGTCCTTGGCCAGGGACGTGGGAGTGGGGTTCAGCTGTCGTGCTCCCTCCAAGCATTCCTAAAGGCATATTTTCCACACCAAGGGGGATTCTTCTGGAGGAGCCTGGTGCCAGCTGTTAGGATAATAAGAATTTCTCCAATTTATTATGTATGAGAATCATAATTATATAAGTCGTAAAAAATGTTATGTGATAAAGAGAGGAATAATAAAGTGTTATCGGAGTAAAGGGAAAGAGGGTCTAATTCTGTCTCGAAAGATCACAGCAAGCTTAATGTAGGACACCAACAAGGGGGTCTTAAAAGAACATGTGAGAGGGGAGGAGAAAACAGGAGACAGGGACAGGATGAACTGGGCCAGAAACCATGGACTCTTGAGTGTTTCCTTATAGTGAATCATTATTTTGTATGTCCTGGAAATGTCAGGATTTTTTTTTTTTCTTTTAGTTTTGGGAGGAAAATCATGGCTTATAAAAATAGGATTCATTGGTGAGGAGGTAATGAAAGTCACAGTGTTTATCAGTTAGCTATTTATGGTCATCATCTAAGCAGTGGATTCTAAGCTGAACCAAAGTAGTGTCTTTAAATCTGATTCAGAGGGGCCCAATTCCAAAACATTGCAGATGTAGGTCTGTCAGTTCCTGGTAACTGACTGGAGGATGGCAGATAAGGAAGGGGGAGGAACAACCCCAGCAGCTTAGTTTAAGTGACCAGGATAATATTATAATAATGGCCTTAAACATCCTGGAGTTCCCAGGAGAGAAGACACTAATGATTACAATTAATCTATGTGTAAGCAATAGATTTATGTTTAAAACACAGCAGAGGGTATTCTCTGGCAGTACCAGTAGCTTGTCTACCAATAGCTAGGGCTTCACACTTTCATTGCTGAGGGCCCAGATTCAATCGCTGGTAGGGGAACCAAGAGTCTACAAGTCAAGCAATCTGGCCAAAATCATAAACAAAAATTTATTAAAAAAAAAAAAAAAAGACAGCAGAGTAGCACTTTCATTTGCCAGACAAGCAATAATTTAAAAGGATAGTATAAACTAGGTTCATAAAGAAGCTATTTCCAGGGATATCTTGAATGTGTTTTATAGAAGAAAGCTTATAAAATAAATTTAGGTTAATGGTAATAGAATTTCAGTAAGTACTGTCCAATCTGTAAATTCTAAAGGCCAGGTACTTTGTAGAGAAAATTAGACTGAAAATGCACAGTTTTTGTTTATTCAGTCAATTAACATTCATTACATTCATTTAGGGATATTATTAAGTTTATAGTTGGCAGTTTACACACTTGATGACCTAGGTGATTGCTTTTCTGATTGGTTTTAATTATAGAAGTTCGTTTTTCAAGACCTCAAAGAGACTCACTTAAGTGGAGGGGAAGACAAAGTAGGGATGACAGAAAACACATTTTGAAACAGTAACTACTGCCTTAGGCAGCTTGCTGAGTATTTTGCATATTAGCATGGCTTGAGATATTGGATGAACCAAAAGACGTGACTTCAGAACTACCAGGGTAAGAATCTTGCCAGCAAAAATAAATTTTTAGCTGTGTCTTAGAAAAATTTATCAGCTTCCCTAAACTTTGGATTTTTTCTAGGAAAAAAAATATCTACCTTCCAGAGTTATAAGAGGAAATAGAGTTATGAAAATAAAACAACCTTGTATAAACAGGTGTCTAATCAGGAAATGTTTTCAATTATTGTTGTTCTGTTTTGTACAAACCTCAATGTTCATCCCATTTTATAGATGAGGCATGTGGGGTTCAGTCAAATTAAGTAACTTGTCCAAGAGCAAAAAATAATACTGGGGGGGGGGGTTGACTTTTTTTAGTCATTGCTGTCCCAGTCACCTGCAACAGTGCCTGGGAGAGGAGGTGCTCAACAGAAACTTGCTAGTATTTGCGAAAAGCACCCCCACATTTATGTCCCTCTGAATGCCAGAGGGCCCCTGTGTTCAGGTCTCTGGCCACTTCTCTTTCAATTCCTTGGGTGAACCCATTCACTCCCACACTTCACATAGGTGCTGCCTACACCATCTTTCTGCATGTCACCACCTATTCTTATCTTTACAGGCTCAGACATTTTCTTGACCTTTCACTCAAGGGCCAATCAGACATCTAATTTAACATGTTGAAAGTTGAGTATGAGATATAACTCCCCCCTCAAACTCACTCCTTCCCCAGAACTCTCTATCTCAGGAAATGACCCCTATTCTCCTGGTGGCTCAGAACAATAACAGGAGTCTTTTGTGATCATCCTCTGCCATTGATAATCCGTCAATAGAATCTACTGGCTCTACTTGCAATGTGGACCCTGAATTTGAAAACTTTCCACCATCTCCTCACTCATGCATTTCTGAACCGATTTCTCGCCACTGCATCTAACTGGAATTCCTGCTTGCACACCTTTCCCCCCGCACATCCCCAATTTATTTTATCATGGTAAATGTGTGTGGCATAAAATTGACCCTTTAACTATTTTTAAGTGTACAATTCAGTGGCATTAAGTACATTCATATTGTTGTATAACCATCACTGTTATTCATTTCCAGAACTTTCTCAGCATCCTAAC
This sequence comes from Odocoileus virginianus, assembly GCF_023699985.2. Taxonomy (NCBI): domain Eukaryota; kingdom Metazoa; phylum Chordata; class Mammalia; order Artiodactyla; family Cervidae; genus Odocoileus; species Odocoileus virginianus. The sequence goes on along the minus strand of NC_069681.1, from coordinate 58,692,665 downwards.
ACAGAAACTCTGTTCCCATTATACAATAATTCAGTAATAACAATAATACACTGAGAACTCATCCTTCTCATGCCTCAGCCCCTGGTAACTTCTACAGTACTTTCTGTCTCTAAGAATTTGACTAAATTAGGTACCTCACGGAAGTGGAATCATACAGAATTTGGGCTTCCCTGGTGGCTCAGAAAGCAGAGTGTCTGCCTGCAGTGCAGGAGACCCAGGGTTCAACCCCTGGGTCAGGAAGACCCCCTGGAGAAGGAAATGGCAACCCACTCCAGTATCCTTGCCTGGAAAATTCCATGGACGGAGGAGCTGAAGCTCCAATACTTTGGCCACCTGATGCGAAGAGCTGACTCATTGGAAAAGACCCTGATGCTGGGAAAGACTGAAGGCAGGAGGAGAAGGGGATGACAGAGGATGAGATAGTCAGATGACATTATCAACCCAATGGACTTGAGTCTGAGCAAACTCTGGGAGACAGTGAAGGACAGGGAAGCCTGGCAGGCTACAGTCCATGGGGTCGCAGACAGTCGGACACGACTGAGCGACTTCACTTTCATTTTCACAGTATTTGTCCTTTTGTGTCTGGCTTATTTTACTTAGCATAATGTTTTCAAGTTTCATTTACTTTGCAGTATGTACCAGCAGTTCACTTTTTAAGGTCAAATAATATTCCAGGGCTTGTTGTTGTAATTACACTTTCTTTATCCTTTCATCCACTGACAGGCATTTGGGTTGTCTCCATCTTTTGGCTATTGTTAATGCTGCTGCTGTGAACACCAGTGTACACCTATCTTTGTCTTCAATTTGTTGAGTATATACTCAGAAACGGAATTGCTGGATCAACGGTTCGAATACTCAAAGTTATGGTTTTCCAGTAGTCATTTGAGAGTTGGACCCTAAAGAAGCCTGAGAGCCAAAGAGATAATGCTTTCAAATTGTGGTGCTGGAGAAGACTCTTGAGAGATCAGTGGACAGCAAGGAGACTGACCCAGTCAATCCTAAAGGAAATCAACCCTGAATATTCACTGGAAGGACTGACTCTGAAGCTCCAATACTTTTACCACCTGACTCGAACAACTAACTCCTTGGAAAAAGACTTTGATGTTGGGAAAGACTGAGGTCAAGAGGAGAAGGGGGCAACAGAGGATGAGATGGTTGGATGGCATCACTGACTCAACGGACATGAGTTTGAGCAAAATCTGGGAGTGAAGGACAGGGAAGCCTGGCCGGCTGCAGTCCATAGGGCCACAAAAAGTCAGACACGGCTGAGTGACTGAACAACAACAAGGTAATTCTGTTTAACTTTTGAAGAACCATCAAACTGCCTTCCATAGTGGCTGCGTCATTTTACTTTCCCACCAGCAATACACAAAGGTTCAAAGTTATCGACATCTTCATGAATACTAGACTTTTTTTTTTTTAAATAATAGCCATCCTAATGGTCGTGAAGTATTCTCCTATGAAAAAGTGAAAGTGCTATTATTTTCTCTCCCAATCTGAGGGCTGTCTTTTCACCTTGCTTATAGTTTCCTTTGTTGTGCAAAAGCTTTTAAGTTTCATTAGGTCCCATTTGTTTATTTTTGCTTTTATTTCTAAAATTCTGGGATGTGGGTCATAGGGGATCCTGCTGTGATTTATGTCGGAGAGTGTTTTGCCTATGTTCTCCTCTAGGAGTTTGATAGTTTCTGGTCTTACATTTAGATCTTTAATCCATTTTGAGTTTATTTTTGTGTATGGTGTTAGAAAGTGTTCTAGTTTCATTCTTTTACAGGTGGTTGACTAGTTTTCCCAGCACCACTTGTTAAAGAGGTTGTCTTTTTTCCATTGTATATCCTTGCCTCCTTTGTCCAAGATAAGGTGACCATAGGTTCGTGGATTTATCTCTGGGCTTTCTATTCTGTTCCACTGATCTATATTTCTGTCTTTGTGCCAGTACCATACTGTCTTGATGACTGTGGCTTTGTAGTAGAGTCTGAAGTCAGGCAGATTGATTCCTCCAGTTCCATTCTTCTTTCTCAGGATTACTTTGGCTATTCGAGGTTTTTTGTATTTCCATACAAATTGTGAAATTATTTGTTCTAGTTCTGTGAAAAATACCGTTGGTAGTTTGATAGGGATTGCATTGAATCTAAAGATTGCTTTGGGTAGTATAGCCATTTTGACAATATTGATTCTTCCAATCCATGAACATGGTATATTTCTCCATCTGTTTGTGTCCTCTTTGATTTCTTTCATCAGTGTTTTATAGTTTTCTATGTATAGGTCTTTTGTTTCTTTAGGTAGATATACTCCTAAGTATTTTATTCTTTTTGTTGCAATGGTGAATGGTATTGTTTCCTTAATTTCTCTTTCTGTTTTCTCATTGTTAGTGTATAGGAATGCAAGAGATTTCTGTGTATTAATTTTATATCCTGCAACTTTACTGTATTCATTGATTAGCTCTAGTAATTTTCTGGTAGAGTCTTTAGGGTTTTCTATGTAGAGGATCATGTCATCTGCAAACAGAGAGAGTTTCACTTCTTCTTTTCCTATCTGGATTCCTTTTACTTCTTTTTCTGCCCTGATTGCTGTGGCCAAAACTTCCAAAACTATGTTGAATAGTAGTGGTGAGAGTGGGCACCCTTGTCTTGTTCCTGATTTCAGGGGAAATGCTTTCAATTTTTCACCATTGAGGGTGATGCTTGCTGTAAGCTTTTGCACAACAAAGGAAACTATAAGCAAGGTGAAAAGACAGCCCTCAGATTGGGAGAAAATAATAGCAAACGAAGCAACAGACAAAGGATTAATCTCAAAAATATACAAGCAACTCCTCCAGCTCAACTCCAGAAAAATAAATGACCCAATCCAAAAATGGGCCAAAGAACTAAACAGACATTTCTCCAAGGAAGACATACAGATGGCTAACAAACACATGAAAAGATGCTCAACATCACTCATTATCAGAGAAATGCAAATCAAAACCACAATGAGGTACCATTACACGCCAGTCAGGATGGCTGCTATCCAAAAGTCTACAGGCAATAAATGCTGGAGAGGGTGTGGAGAAAAGGGAACCCTCTTACACTGTTGGTGGGAATGCAAATTAGTACAGCCACTATGAAAAACAGTGTGGAGATTTCTTAAAAAACTGGAAATAGAACTGCCATATGACCCAGCAATCCCACTTCTGGGCATACACACCAAGGAAACCAGATCTGAAAGAGACACGTGCACCCCAATGTTCATCGCAGTACTGTTTATAATAGCCAGGACATGGAAGCAACCTAGATGCCCATCAGCAGATGAATGGATGAGGAAGCTGTGGTACATATACACCATGGAATATTACTCAGCCATTAAAAAGAATTCATTTGAATCAGTTCTAATGAGATGGATGAAACTGGAGCCCATTATACAGAGCGAAGTAAGCCAGAAAGATAAAGACCATTACAGTATACTAACACATATATATGGACTTTAGAAAGATGGTAACGATAACCCTATATGCAAAACAGAAAAAGAGACTCAGATGTATAGAACAGACTTGTGGACTCTGGGAGAAGGCGAGGGTGGGATGTTTCAAGAGAACAGCATTAAAATATGCATATTATCTAGGGTGAAACAGATCACCAGCCCAGGTTGGGTGCACGAGACAAGTGCTCTGGCCTGGTGCACTGGGAAGACCCGGGGGATCGGGTGGAGAGGGAGGTGGGAGGGGGGACCAGGATGGGGAATACATGTAAATCCATGGGCTAATTCATTTCAATGTATGACAAAAACTACTGTAATGATGTAAAGTAATTAGCCTCCAACTAATAAAAATAAATGGAAAAAAAAAAAAAGAAAAAAAAATTTAAAAAAAAAAGAAAAAAAAAGAAAAAGTGAAAGTGAAAGTTGCTCAGTCCTATCCAACTCTTTGCGACCCTGTGGACTATAGCCCACCAGGCTCCCTGTCCATGGAATTCTCTAGGCAAGAACACTGGAGTGGCTAGTCATTCCCTTCTCCAGGGGATCTTCCCAACCTACAGATTGAACCCAGGTATCCCATATCGCAGGCAAAATTCTCCTAGAATTTTCCTAACAAAAGAAACAATGCCTTATCAAAATACTAGTGGTTTCTTATCTCACTAAGAACAAAGCTCGATGTCTGTATTATCACCTACAAGTAATTCTGGGAGCCCTCAGACCTTATTATTCCTTCTCTAGCTCACTCTGCCCCAGTCTAACTGTTTCTGGAATGTCTAATGCATTTCAACTCAGGGCCTTCACGCTTGCTATTCCTCTGCCTAGAACTATTACTCACCATATGGTTTCTGGCTTCACTTAATTGATGTCTCTAATCAAATGTCACTTCTTCAGAGAGGACATACACAATCTCTTCCATACGCCTTCCCCTACCCTCTCACTGTCTATTGCTTTATTTTTCTTCAAACTACTGATCAATTCTAACATTATATAGTATATTTATTTGTTCCTCATTCATCTCTCTCACCAGAGATGTGGATGTGGTTTTTTTCTTTTTTATAAAAGATCCTTTTGTTAAAGTTGGTGTACAGTGTGGGCTTCCCTGCTGGCTCAGTGGTGAAGGATATATGCCTGCAATGAGGGAGACCTGGATTTGATCCCTGGTTGGGAAGATTCCCCTGAAGAAGGAAATGTCAACTCACTCCAGTATTCTTGCCTAGAATATCCAATGGACAGAGGAACCTGGCAAGCTATAGTCCACAGGGTTGCAAAAGAGTCAGACACCATGGAGCAACTAAACAACAATAATAGTTGTTGTACAATATTACAGAATTACAGGTGTACTATATAGTGATTCACAAATTATTAAAGGTCACACTCCATTTATACTTACTATAAAATATTAGCCAAATTCCCCATGTTGTACAGTATATCCTTGTAGCTTATTTTATACCTAAGAGTTTGTACCTCTTACTCACCCACCCCTATTGTGCCCCTCCCCATTCCCTCTTCGCTCTGGTAACCATTAGTGTGTTCTCTATATCCGAGAGTCTGTTTCATTTTTGTTATATTCACTAGTTTGCTGTACTGGTCAGATTTATCTTATTTACTCCTCTACTCAAAGTGTCTAGAACAGTGCTATACAAATGGCAGGCACTAATTACTGAAGGAATGTTCACAGAGGATTATATTTAAGATAAAGAATCTTAATCTACTTACTTGATTTCATTAGAAATGACAAAATATCCTTTACAATTTCAAACATATATGTCTTATCCTTTTGGGGGGAGGGGGTGGGAATTTGCTATTGTCTTAATCAGCAAATATTCTTGATCTCTTCAAGAAAATTAGAGATACCAAGGAAACATTTCATGCAATGATGGGCAAAATAAAGGACAGAAATGGTAGGGACCTAACAGAAGCAGAAGATACTAAGAAGAGGTGGCAAGAATACACAGAAGTTCAGTTCAGTTCAGTCGCTCGGTCATGTCCAACTCTTTGCGACCCCATGGACTGCAGCACGCCAGGCCTCCCTGTCCATCGCCAACTCCCAGAGTCTACCCAAACTCACGTCCATTGAATTGGTGATGCCATCCAGCTATCTCATCCTCTGCCATCCCCTTCGCCTCCTGCCTTCAATCTTTCCCAGAGTCAGGGTCTTTTCAAATAAGGCAGTTCTTTGCATCAGGTGGTCAAAGTATTGGAGTTTCAGCTTCAACATCAGTCCTTCCAATGAACGCTCAGGACTGATCTCCTTTAGGATGGACTAGTTGGATCAATCACAGAAGAACTATACAAAAAAGACCTTCAAAACCCAGATAATCATGATGGTGTGATCACCAACCTAGAGCCAGACATCCTGGAATGCAAAGGCAAGTGGGCCTTAGGAAGCATCACTACAAACAAAGCTAGTGGAGGTGATGGAATTGCAGTTGAGCTACTTCAAATCCTAAAAGATGATGCTGTGAAAATGCTGCACTCAATATGCCAGCAAACTTGGAAAACTAAGCAGTGGCCACAGGACTGGATAAGGTCAGTTTTCATTCCAATTCCAAAGAAAGGCAATGCCAGAGAATGCTCAAACTACTGCACAATTGCATTCATCTCACACACTAGTAAAGTAATGCTCAAAATTCTCCAAGCCAGGCTTCAACAGTATGTGAACTGTGAACTTCTAGATGTTCAAGCTGGATTTAGAAAAGGCAGAGGAACCAGAGATCAAATTGACAACATCTGTTGGATCATCAAAAAAGCAAGAGAGTTTCAGAAAAACATCTATTTCTGCTTTATTGACTATGCCAAAGACTCTGACTGTGTGGATCACCACTAACTGTGGAAAATTCTTAGAGGTGTGAATACCAGACGACCTGATCTGCCTCTTGAGAAATCTGTATGCAGGACAGGAAGCAAGAGTTAGAACTGAACATGGAACAATGGGCTTGTTCCAAATAGGCAAAGGAGTATGTCAAGGCTGTATATTGTCACCCTGCTTATTTAACTAATCTGCAGAGTACATCATGAGAAATGCTGGGCTGGATGAAGCACAAGCTGGAATCAAGATTGCCGGGAGAAATAGCAATAACCTCAGATATGCAGATGACACCACCCTTACGGCAGAAAGCGAAGAAGAACTAAAGAGCATCTTGATGAAAGTGAAAGAGGAGAGTGAAAAAGTTGGCTTAAAGCTCAACATTCAGAAAACTAAGATCAAGGCATCTGGTCCCATCACTTCATGGCAAATAGATGAGGAAACAGTGAGAGACTTTATTTTTTTGGGCTCCAAAATCACTTTAGACGATGACTGCAGCTATGAAATCAAAAGATGCTTGCTCCTTGGAAGAACTAGACACCAGCTAGACACCAACTTGATCTACCTAGACACCATATTAAAAAGCAGAGACATTACTTTACCAACAAAGGTCCGTCTAGTCAAAGCTATGGTTTTTCCAGTAGTCACGTATGGATGTGAGAGTTGGACTATAAAGTTGAGTGCTGAAGAATTGACACTTTTGAACTGTGGTGTTGGAGAAGACTCTTGAGAGTCCCATGGACTGCAAGGAGATCCAACCAGTCCATCCTAAAGGAAATCAGTCCTGAATATTCTTTGGAAGGACTGATGCTGAAGCTGAAACTCCAATACTCTGGCCACCTGATTGGAAGAACTGACTCATTGGAAAAGACCCTGATGCTGGGAAAGATTGAAGGCAGGAGAGGAGGGGGATGACAGAGGACAGATGGCATCACCAACTTGATGGACATGGGTTTGAGCAAACTCCGGGAGATGGCGATGGACAGGGAGACCTGGCGTGCTGCAGTCCATGGGGTCGCAAAGAGTCAGAAAAGACTGAGTGACTGAACTGAACTGAGGAGCTACAAAGTGTCTATTGATTATAATATATATTCTGTATAATAACAGTAACACTGTTAAGCATTTACTTGTGCCCAGAACTGCACTAGGTGCTTGATACATTTTACCACTAATTTTAAAAAAACTCTATGGTGTTGTCTGCAGTTTATAATGAGAAAATTAAGGCTCAGGAAAGATAAACTGACCAAGAACACACAGCAAGGAAGAGAAGTGCAGGCCAGGAATCCCAGACAGGTGCTGTCTGGCTCTAAAGCTTGTTATTTATTCCTCCAGGCCACTCTGCAAGACACCCAGAGAATGATCCCTCTCGGTCTCTCCTCTGGGCACATACTGCTTAATGAGTGGTATAACAAAGCATATACCTACATGTGCTGTGCTTACTCAGTCGTGTCTGACTCTTTGTGACCCCATGGACTGTAGCCTGCCAGGTTCCTCTGGCCATGGGATTCTCCAGGCAACAATATTAGAGTGAGTTGCCATTTCCTCCTCCCAGGAATCTTCCCCACCCAGGGATCAAAGCTGTGTCTCTGGCATCTCCTGCACTGGCAGGCAGGTTTGTTTTGCCACTGATTCACCTGGGAAGCCCATGTATCTACATACATAATTTAAAAGAAACCCAACAACAGAAGCAACAACAAGCTGGTGTTCCATTGACTGTTCATGGTCATTAGAGAAATTTAGAGAAGAGAGACACCCCTGGAGGCTCTGGTGGTTAGGATGTCATCCTGAGAAAAATCATCTTGGAGCAGGACCCTGACTTTGAGTGGAGTTTTGAGAAGGGAGCTATAGGGTAAGGTGGAGAGGGTCACACTCCAGGCGGGATGAATCACCTGAGCAATGACTGGGGATAAAAAGGAAAGAGGGGTATTTGATCAAAACTGGGTAAAGTGGCCTACTAGAAATTCAGAGTTCACTTCTGGCAAAGTAGAAGAGGAGGAAGAATGTTAGCTGATATTTATTAATTATAATATATGTGGACAAGCACTGTGCTACATATGGATGATCTGATTTTCACAACAACCCTATGAGATTAACAGTACTCTCCACGTTTAACAGATGGGCAAACGTCTCTGAGACTAAGGGTAAGATAAGGATGCACAGTAAGAGATAAGGATGCATAGCCAATCTTGGTGAAGATTTTGAACGCTGAGACAAATTACTTGTCATTGTTCTTTATGCGCTGAATTTTTAGGGTTCCTCTCCCTGCCCAGAAATTTATTCCATCTTAATAACCACCTGTGGTTAAAACTCATCTCCTCTTTTCCCAAAGCTATCCTGAACATCATACATGCTTCCAAGCATGCATACATCAAGACAAGTCTACTAGTTGGCTAGTCTACTTAAGCCCTACTAATTGAAATTCCTTAGTTGCATCTGACATGCCCTCTGTCTCCTGCATTCAAGGGCTCACCATCAAAACCTATATAATGCAACTCATTTACAGGGAAAATGGACGTGAAGTTTGAGACTGTTTCATAGTCTAGTGACATTAATTAAGGATAATGTTTCCAGAAAGCCTGGTGTTTCTGTGAATTACAATTTATTCCTCCTAACTCAGAGAGTTAATTATCAATATAATAAATATTTGATTCTCCAGCTGTCAACATAAACTATAGCACTTTGAAACTATCTGCCTGACTCCAAGAGTCAGTAAAATAATTCAAATACTAGAAAATTCACCACTTTAAGACTTCTCCCATTAGCTCATAGTTTCTACAGGTTTACACAGTACCATTTCCTGGTGGCTCGGGCAGTAAAGAATCCATCTGCCAGTGCAGGAGAGGGTAAGAGAGGCGGGTTCAACCCCCGGGTGGGGAAGATCCCTTCAGGGAGGTCATGGCAACCCACTCCAGTATTCTTGCTGGACAATCCTGTGGACAGAGGAGCCTGGCGGGCTACAGTCTGTAGGGTCACAAAGAACTGGACAAAACTGAAGCGACAGCAAGCAGGCAGGTGCTGTGTAAGTGCTGAGAAGTTAAAGATCACACTGTCAAACAGAAACTTACATATAGATTACTAAGCAATGGTGAAGCGCATGTTACAAGTATTGGTGCAAATATCCACATGATGTGTATTTTGGCTTCTGAAGAACAATATGGGGGCTGGTTATCAGATAGGTTGCTGCCATGCAGGATTAACAGAGCAGGTGGTGATTTACTGTTCAGGCATGTTTGACATCATTGGTGCAAGTCTGGGTTCATTCAAAGAGACGGTAAAGCAGAGAAATAAAGTACTGATGCTTATTATGAAGAAAGTAAGCAAAACAGAAGGGCTTCCCTGGGATAAAACTACAAACTAACAACTATACTCCAATATACAACATCTAGAGTTTCTAGCTTTCGCTTCTGAAAAGAAAGTTGTAGAACAACCCATGAAGCATTTTGTTTGATTTTTAACAAAAAGTCTTCATTACATACTAACTTCTAAAATTAAATTCATGCTCTAACAAAAAGCATTACTTATCACAGATTTCTAAGGTTTCTTGCCCTCTTTTTCTTTTGTCTCCTATACAGACTACCTGAAGGCAACTTTTAAGACCTTTCAAAAAGTTGATACGCTTAGAAACCTAGTAAGTATTCAATGTTTTACTGGCAAGGACACTGCAGGACCAAGTTATCAGAAAACATCTGTGAATCAGATACAAAGTTCATACTAATTACCAGTTTAATTTTTCTCGTTTATTGGGGAATAAAAATGTACTTCAATGCATTTGTGGAAATACCTGAAATGGTCTCACTTACCTTTATTCAGAATCTGGTGTGTGTGTGTGTGTGTGTGTGTGTGTTTTCAGCAAGAAAATTATTTAAATAACATGTACATTATGAGTGAGAACTACTTAAGCATCTTCTTTGGAGAAAGGTCTGTGAGAGTCTCTCAGATGATGATCAAATTAGCCAAATGCACTTGTGACTGGAAACCAATGACACCAAAATATCTCAGGATCACCTTTTGGCAGATGTTAAGAAACAGTTTAACAAAAATCAAGATTATTTATTTTTCCTAAATCCACCTCATATGGTATACATTTTTAAGAGGTTACACTATACCCGCATTCTCATGTCTTTTCTTTGTGGAAAATAGACAAGTAGTAAAAGACACTGTCTCTGATCTTTAGAACTTAAAATATGTGTAACTCAACATGTATTATGTCTATGAAACAACAACAATAACAAAAGACCAAATGTAAGGAAATATGGAGTGATTCACATAGAATCTATGAGTGCCAAGAGAATTAACCAGGGTGTAAGATTTCCCTTACACGTATGACCTAAATCAAATCCCATACAATTATACAGTGGGAGTGAGAAACAGATTCAAGGGATTAGATCTGATAGACAGAGTGCTTGATGAACTATGGACGGAGGTTCATGACACGACAGTGATCAAGACCATCCCTAAGAAAAAGAAATGCAAAAAGCAAAATGGCTATCTGAGGAGGACTTACAAATAACTGTGAAAAGATGGGCAGTGAAAAGCAAAGGAGAAAAGGAAAGACATACCCATTTGAATGCAGAGTCCCAAAGAATAGCAAGGAGAGATAAGAAAGCCTTCCTCAGTGATCAGTGAAAACAAATAGAGGAAAACAACAGAATGGGAAAGACTAGAGATCTCTTCAAGAAAATTAGAGATACCAAGGGAACATTTCAAGCAAAGATAGGCTCAATAAAGGACAGAAATGATATGGACCTAACAGAAGCAGAAGTTATTAAGAAGAGGTGGCAAGAAAATACGGAAGAACTGTACGAAAAAGACCTTCATAACCCAGATAATCACGATGGTGTGATCACTCACCTACAGCCAGACATACTGGAAGGTGAAGTCAAGTGGGCCTTAGGAAGCACCACTACAAACAAAGCTAGTGGAGGTGATGGAATTCCCATTGAGCTATTTCAAATCCTAAAAGATGATGCTGTGAAAGTGCTGCACTCAATATGCCAGCAAAGTTGGAAAACTCAGTAGTGGCCACAGGGCTGGAAAAGGTCAGTTTTCATTCCAATCCCAAAGAAAGGCAATGCCAGAATGCTCAAATTACTGTGTAATTGCACTCATCTCACACGTTGTTAAAGTAATGCTCAAAATTCTCCAAGCCAGGCTTCAACAGTATGTGAACTGTGAACTTCCAGATGTTCAAGCTGTATTTAGAAAAGGCAGAGGAACCAGAGATCAAATTGCCAACATCCACTGGATTATCGAAAAAGCAAGGAAGTTCCAGAAAAACTTCTATTTCTGCTTTATTGACTATGCCAAAGTCTTTGACTGTGTGGATCACCACTAACTGGAAAATTTTTAAAAAGATGGGAATACGAGACCACCTGACCTGCCTCTTGAGAAATCTGTATGCAGGATAGGAAGCAAGAGTTAGAACTGGACATGCAACATCAGACTGGTTCCAAATTGGGAAAGAAGTATGTCAAGGCTGTATATTATCACCCTGCTTATTTAACTTATATGCAGAGTACATCTTGAGAAACACTGGGATGGATGAAGCACAAGCTGGAATCAAGATTGCCGGGAGAAATATCAATAACCTCAGATATGCAGACGACACCACCCTTATGGCAGAAAGCGAAGAAGAACTAGAGAGCCTCTTGATGGAAGCGAAAGAGGAGAGTGAAAAAGTTGGCTTAAAACTCAACATTCAGAAAGCTAAGATCATGGCATCTGGTCCCATCACTTCATGACAAATAGATGGGTAAACAGTGGAAACAGTGGCTAACTTTATTTTTCTGGGCTCCCAAATCACTGCAGATGGTGACTGCAACCATGAAATTAAAAGACGCTTGCTCCTTGGAAGGAAAGTTATGACCAACCTAGATAGCATATTAAAAAGCAGAGACATTACTGTGCCAACACAGGTCCATCTAATCAAGGCTATGGTTTTTCTAGTTGTCACCTACGGATGTGAGAGTTAGACTATAAAAAAAGTTGAGCGCAGAAGAATTGATGCTTTTGAACTGTGGTGTTGGAGAAGACTCTTGAGAATTCCTTGGACTGTAAGGAGATCCAACCAGTCCAACCTAAAGGAAATCAGTCCTGAATATTCATTGGAAGGACTGATGCTGAAGCTGAAACTCCAATACTTTGGCCATCTGATGCGAAGAACTGACTCATTGGGAAAGACCCTGGTGCTGGGAAAGATTGAAGGCGGTAGGAGAAGGGGACAACAGAGGATGAGATGGTTGGATGGCATCACGGACTCAGTGGAGATGAGTTTGAGTAAACTCCGGGAGTTGGTGATGGACAGGGAGTCCTGGCGTGCTGCAGTCCATGGGGTCACAAAGAGTCAGACACAGCTGAGCGACTGAACCAAACTGAACTGAAGATTTCCCTTAAAGTACTACACAGCTGAAAAGTTGTAAACAGCAAAGATCATGATAAACATAACCAATTGATGGTATGAAGCTTTCACTTATTATTATTATTTTTTAAAACTCTGGTCTGTTGGCCATCTCTTATGTTAAGAGGCTTATGGTTACGTGATTAGGGCTGCATGGAGTCAGATCACCTGCCATCGTTCATCTAACTGTATAGCTCTGGGCAAATAACTGAAGGCCTCAATGCCTCAGTTTCTTTTCTGTAAAACGAAACAGATAAGCAAATTTATAGGGTCATTATAAGGATAACTGAATTCATACGTGTAAGGCATTTACAATCATGCTTACTACTTGGCCAGCCTCAACAGGTCTTACCTCGCTCTGTCCTCCCATTTTGGTCTGGGAACACATCAAGGATTGCTGTTAAACTCAAAGAAAATTACAAAAAGTGTGCAAACAAAACTCAGTTAGACAAATGCATGTTAAAACAGTCAACGATTCTGGAGAAGCAAACAGCAACCCGTCCAGTATTCTTGCCTGGGAAACCCCATGGACAGAGGAACCAGGCAGGCTACAGTCCATGCATAGGGCCACAAAGCACTGGACACAACTTAGCAACTGAAGAAAAATAACAAAGAGTCAATAATACAAGACTGCAAACTTCAAATGTGCTAAGAGGCTAGATCTGAATAGTTGCCACCACGAAAGAAGAACTCTTTGTGACCCCATGGACTGTAGCCCACCAGGCTTCTCTGCCCGTGGGATTCTCCAGGCAAGAATACTGGAGTGGGTTACCATTACCTTCTCCAGGGGATCTACCTGACCCAGGGATGGAACCCTAGTCTCCTTCATTGCAAGCAGATTCTTTACCTTCTGAGCCACCAGGGAAGCCCCAGTTATAGGATGTGAAGGAGGTGTTAGCATTAACGTGGTAAGCATGCTGCGATACATAAAGGCATGAACGTGTAATGTATGTCAGTTATATCAATTTAAAAAGTAATGCCCCATATGGGAGGTATAAATGAAGGCATAAAGTTAATAAAAAATGTAAGGAGTTTTATTTCTCTAAAAAGTAGCTCAAGGTGCTTGGGGAAGCAAAGGTTGGGGGGGAATGAATATGTCATTTACGCCCCTTTTCACTAGTATTACCTGATATTTTCTAGAGGCTCTTTTGCACCACCACAGACTATTAATAATATCTGAATCATTCTTACATTTACATAGAGATAAAAGGAGATCAGTCCTGGGTGCTCATTGGAAGGACTGATGCTGAAGCTGAAACTCCAATACTTTTGCCACCTCATGAGAAGAGTTGACTCACTGGAAAAGACCCTGATGCTGGGAGGGATTGGGGGCAGGAGGAGAAGGGGACGACAGAGGATAAGATGGCTGGATGGCGTCACCAACTAGATGGACATGAGTTTGAGTAAACTCCGGGAGTTGGTGATGGATAGGGAGGCCTGGCATGCTGCAATCCGTGGGGTCGCAAAGAGTCGAACATGACTGAGTGACTGAACTGAGCTGAATGATAAATAATCAGAAAACATATTACACTCTCTTTGACAATGATGAAAACATTTGTAAATTTATCTGGGGTTAGCACATTCTTGGATAGTTCTAGTTTTCAAACAAGCTGTCTAATTTTCAAATCCAAATAATCATTTTTTTCTTTTAGCAGAAACATAACTACGTTCTGAGGTGTGACAATTAAACACTGATAAGATATGCAGGAAGATATGTTCAGCTATCTGTTGAGAGCTGATCTGGTGAGCTACAAGGGGACAGCACTTGTAGAATGATTTAATTTTGTGGACTGTGTGAGTAAGAGCCAAGACCTGGCCACACGCTGTCCAAGTAACAAGAAGCTGTCCCAGAAACAGCCACAGAAGGTACTAGATCATAGGTAAGTCTTGCCAGGTAAACCCGCTTAAGCCTCATCATGAAGACAATTTAGAACTAGCCATGTCATACATCCTTTAGTTTGATTAAATGAACTCATCTCTTGATTTATCATTTCAAAGAGACTAGTTAAGACTCGTAGCCAGATGTTCTTTAATCTCCAGAAGAAGCAGGAGGCAGGGAACACGTTCCTGATCCACCCTCGGCGCGTCCCCAGGGAAAAGCATTTCGTGCTCTGGTATACGTCCAAGTGTGAGCCTACCAGTGTGCAGTGAGACTTTTAGCAGAATCAGGAGAAACAGCAGAACGTCTGTTCTGACAGACAGTGCAGCTCATGAGAAGCTCCCCCCACTGCTAATGCGATCTCCACATTGGTAAGACGGGCTTAAAGA